>NC_074695.1:39953328-39985828 GCF_029448725.1 Salvelinus fontinalis
TCTCTCTCCTCTCTCTCTCTCTCTCTCTCTCTCTCTCTCTCTCTCTCTCTCTCTCTCTCTCTCTCTCTCTCTCTTGCTCCTTTCTTTTGGTCCTATTAAACAAACACACTGTTCTTATAATATGCAAAAGCAGATTGTTGCCCGTTCAAAAAGGCTTGAGATAGAGTAACGATTCCCCCATCAGCCACTGCACTACGTAATTCTTGATAAATGGAGAAAAACAAACAAACTCGAATTTCTGTAAAAGATACTTTTCAAGTAACAAAGAACTCTTCAGTCGAAAAGCAGATAGGGTGTATGAAAGGGTTCATGTGAGGAGGTAGTGGAGGACACACACACACACACACGCACACGCACACGCACACACAGAGGGAGACTGTGCAGGCTACTATGGGGAGGTTTACCTCCTGCATGGGCACTCACCTATACAGCCTCTCTAGCTGTCACTCACTCTCTACTCTGAGTGGACTGTATGTCGCTCACAAAGGACAGGATCTGGCTGTGTAAGTACATGCAGAGAGACAGAGAGAGAGATGGATGGAAGGGATGGGAGGGGAGATGGAGGGAGAGGGGATGACTGAACGAAAGAGGAAGGAAACGCGCTCACACCACAAAACACATTCCTGGTGTTGTGCCATGAGCAATATGTTGATAATTGCGAACGCGTATCCCCGATGCTCACATCACTTGAATTAATAGTAACAAAGTAGTTTTTTTGTGTACGTCGTAAAGTAAACCATTTAGTCCCCCAGTCTAGAGTTCTTTAATGATCTATTCACCAGAGGAAATAACCAGTGTGAATTGCATATGTCTGGTGAATCAGCATAGCCAACACACAGCCAACACACATCCTTACTGTCCCAATCAAGCATTCTTCCATGGCCGGTCTATTATTTCTATTTCTATTATTCTGTTCATATGCTATTTGTACATCCTCTACCTGGGGAATGGTTGAATGTGCATCCTAACAGCAGAAACAACGTAGAGTGTGTGTGATGTACTACCCTCTCCAGTCATTAACCAGACAGCGTTCTGCTGGTGCATATTAACTTCTGATGGATCCCTCCTTGCCATCCCCTCACGCTCTCCCTTTGGCTGTGTGAATGGATTGTACACTTTCCCTTCCTCCTCCCTCCCTCTCTCTCTCCCTCTCTCTCTCTCCCTCCCCCTGGGTGATGGTTGCAACTCAATTTGGCAAATGTAACTTGCTATTGATTATTATTAATATTTATCATGTTTGTGAAAATGTCTTTTCCCAGTGCTATTAATCTGGTCTGTTAATAAATGTCTTGCCAGGCCAGGCTGGGAGCCCCTGGGGAGCTCCTCTGACCACAGGGCCAATATAGTGGCTGACAGCAGGGGACACACACACACACTAAACGTTATACACACTAAACCACGCGAGCACGCACACACACAAAACGTTATGCACACACTAAACGAAGCCCGCACACACACACAACCACACACAAACTAAACGTTATACACACAAACGCAACATACACACTAAACACACACACACACACACGCGCGCACGCGCGCACACACACCTGCTCTCCACTACAGGAGGTGGGGCTCTCTTCCATTTAGCTGGAGGCTTGTAGAGATTCTGTCTCACTCGGCCAGGCAGTAGTAGCTCTCAGCTGCTCAACACAAAGAACACATCAATATATCAGCCCAATCACAGCAACTTGCACACACAGATTCCTTCCCCATTCGGAATGCAGAAAGAAATGCGATCAGTGAAGAATCCTGTAGGTTTTACTCTTAAAATGCAAAGCTTCTCCAACCAGTTATTGTACACTCACTCCTGTTGTCAAGGTCAAGTCTCTTAATACTCAGCACTGCATGTCCAAACCTGTTGAGTAAAGATGAAACACACACACACACATCCCGAAGTATAGCCCTGCTTGCATCAATGGGACCCACGCATACGTCTATCAAGCAGGCTGCGGCTTCTCTACAAGAGCTGTATGTGTATGCGTGCTGTGTCCGTGTGTGTGTGTGTGTGTGTGTGTGTGTGTGTGTGTGTGTGTGTGTGTGTGTGTGTGTGTGTGTGTGTGTGTGTGTGTGTGTGTGTGTGTGTGTGTGTGTGTGTGTGTGTGTGTGTGTGTGTGTGTGTGTGTGTGTGTGTCAGATCTCTGAGGGATCCACAGCAAGTCATGCTTTAAGAGCCCTGAGTTAGTGGAAGTTTCTTTTCTTGTTTCATGCACCAGAAGTAACCCAGGCCTTTCTTTTTTTGGGGGGGATGGGGGCTGAAATCTCACCCCCAGGCCCCCGTGGGCGGGCACCCGCCCCCGCTCTGGAGAAGCAATATTGCTACTTTAAGTGTTACTTGGAAATGTTCCCCGTTGCTTTTACAAGGGGAAACAGTGTGTGTTTCTGGAGAGGCTAGCCAGTATTGTAGTTGACCGTCCCCTGTGCAGCTCCCCCCTCCTCCTCTCCTCCCGCCAACCCTCTCTCTCTCTTTCACTACCGTCCTACCGTACGTCATCATGAAAAACTCACCGCCATGGAAAAGCGCACACATAGTTTCATCCCTTTCTTCCCCACCTTCTCCCCCTCTCTCTCTCCTTCTCCCGTTTCTCCTTCTCCCTCTCTTTCTCCCTCTCTCTTTGTCTTTCTCTCTCTCTGTCTCTCTTTCTCTCTCTCTTTCTCTGCGCTCTTTAGATTTTTATAGCTGCCTCTCTTTTTTCCTCCCATAAAAATCTGGCCCGATTTAAGGCTCTTTGTTAAGACAGAACCATCATCAAAGGGCCTGATTAAAGAGGAACAGGTAAGAGTTTCTCGTTTGTGGCCCTAACGATACCAATAACTCTGCTAAGTGGAGCGATATTCTGTGGATTATTGGGGAGGTGGGGCGGCAAGCACCAGATTAGGCAGTACCCCCCCCCCATCCCTTCCCCCCTCCACATCAAATGTTTCTGAGTTTGTTGAGCAACAGGGCCGCCTGCTCATTTTTCATATCTGTCATGGTTCCACACCCCCATCCAAACCTCCACCCTAACCCCCACCACCAGAGGAACTTTTTCTCCCCATATTTGGGGTGGGGGGAATATTGCATATTTGTGCAGTTTTTCCTCGATACTTGCTTTTCATCAGGAACGGACCTCGGAATTGAAATATTGACTTACTCTGAGACAATGATACAGTCTCTGTGTCCACTGGACTGGTAAGGCCCGATCACTGAGCAACAGCCACCCAATTCCACTCATTTTTATTATCGTAGTCATACAGTTGTAGTCCAATGCACATTTATTTATTTCGGATTTTCTTACTGAATGAGAGAGAGTAGAGTTAACCATACATTTGGCCCTTCATTGCAGTTCAGGCCCAACTGAGCTGATCCAGAAGCAATCCAGAATTCAATCGAACCAGCACCGTGCTGCAAATAACATTCTACGCATTTGAGGTGATGCAATTGTGTTCCCAACGGGGTGAAACGAAACGAAACAATTGCTTTGATTTGAATGCCATTGCGCTCATGCTGCAGAGATTTTTCGCACTGCATATTTGATTTAATGTAAGCTGAATGTCACAAAAGTACGGCTTGACTTGACCGTACTAGTCTTCATGCTACACACACACACACACACACACACACACACACACACACACACACACACACACACACACACACACACACACACACACACACACACACACACACACACACACACACACACACACACACACACACACACGCACAAAGAAGAATGCACTCTACCACACAGTTAAGTCAGCCAGTGCCAAAGCTGCTCCACTAAAACGAGACGGCATCACCGAGACAAGTCCCTGTGCCACAAGGAACATGTGTTTACGTGAGTGGAGGCAGACTGCAGAAAATTGCTGCAGATCTCTATCTCTCCACGTCTAACTCTTTAGTGGAGCTGATTAAACAGAGCCTCGAACAGTTTGCCTGTTGTAGTACACCGCGATTTTCAGATGTTCGCTTTCACGGCCTTTTGATCAAAACTTTACTTGTCAATGTTACCATAGTAACATTGATTACCTGGCAACGGTCATCACTGCTTGGTCAGTTTTTTATTTTAAGATTTGCTATGTTTGATAACATTTTAATATTTTCCTTTGGCATTCCCTAATATAGTGTAGCATGTACTATACCTGTAGCCCATATAAATGAAATGAGATAGAAATGAATAGAAAGGGCATCTCCATTCAAGTCAATGATGGGATAATTGGTGGACTGGCAGCCATTTTAAGTGTACCCATGCCAGGACATAAAAGCAGGAAGTGTACCCTTCAATCTGAGCTGTGATTTGTTGAGTCAACTGACATTACAAAAAATACATTCCATTGTCACGAGCCACATCACTTAGTATCATTTGAATGAGCATTCTACATTACCATGGCAATCCAGCATCATTTGATGGAATATTCAAAAATACAAAAGGAAATGATTGCATCACAATACCAGGCAGCCACTGCGAGGGTACCCATGAGTTTAGCAGTCAAATCTCCAGGGTTAGAGCTTCCAAGCCCATTCTATTCATTCTTATTTCTAAGCTACAGCCTACATATCATCATCTATATATTTATTTTCAATGCTCATAGGTAGTTAATGTATGTCACAGTTATTTTCAAGTAAAGTCTTGTAATCACTAATTGAATATTTTATCTGTCATGTTTTGCTATTATTGGATGATGTTTCATATATTTTTTTCATAATATTTTTGCAATTATATATTTTATAAATTGGGGGGACGGGTTTGTTTCTTTCTCGCCAATGTTCTAAATAAGTCTTGTTGCTCTGTGAAATCTCAATGAGCTGTTACTTCTATAACCTGTCTTAATTGTGTTTTGAGTATATTATCATGGTTGGCTGGCTCAGTGTGAATACACTGAAGTACACTGAAATGGGCAAGTGTGTGACATCCTTGGGGAGTATTTTAGGATATTTAATATCCTTTCTGGAAATGCCAAGTTAGTAAAAGCTTTTTTGAGAGATATAATTCAGCAAATAGCATACATGATCAATTATCATTACCACATGAAATAGTACAGCTTCAGTCAATACTAGAAACATCCATGATGGGACAGAGAGGAACCAGTCAGTGGTAGCTCATCTTAAAGCTCAGATGTAGTCTGACCCCTTGTTCTGGTTTGTGTGTAGAGAGAACGACCCGTCTTACGGGGAAAGGGGGGGGGGGTTCCCCCGTGTGTGTGTGTGCGTACCCAATGTCTCTTTGTTTTCCAGGACGGCTAGCAATAACAGGGGTGTTTAAAAGAGTGCATTTACAATTTATCAAATAAATCTGATGCCTTCATGTCGCCGGGTTCTCTGGACGCACGGTAGTTTCCAGTGGAATAACATGGACCAAACAAGCGGCCCATTGTAGGCCCAGCCAACGCCAGGACCCCCAAGGTGCGAATTAATGATTGACCCCTGATGTAATCAGGATAAATAGTTCCCCGTGAAAAGAGAGACGGGGAGAGAAAGAACAACATGGTGGAGGGAGAAAGGAAGGCACTATCTGGAGGTTTTTTAAGCAGCCCTCCGGGAGACAGTGCTAACATCTCACTCCTCTTCAGAGACCAAAGCCAAACACGCAAGTAAAAACGTCTCGGCTCGGCCGTCTCACGTCACTTTTTAACTTTCCTCCTCCTCTTCCTGGCCCCTTTCATTATGTTCCTGCTTACTTTTCTCCCCCTCTCCTTTTCTTTTCTTCTTATTTGTAGTGAATTTCATGGTTGAACATGGCCAAGCCATCGACTAGAATGTCACAGGGAAAAAGGAGGGAAGAGGAATTTTTTTCTTCTGTGGTGATTAATTTTAACTTTCCCTTTTTTTTGTGTGTGAATTTTTATGAATAAGGGAACTGAGCTCGGAGGATCTTAACTTCTGGCCACAAGTCTCCTTTAAATCACATTGTGTTTTCGCTTGGCGCTCCGCTCCAGTGGTTTCTGTCTTACACAAATAATGTTTTGTTCATTAAAATTAGGGACGTTACTCCCCCCACTCCCACCACCCTTCTCGCTGCTCAATTTCGAGGTAGTGATCTGTGTGTTTCTGCTTCGAGGCTCTTAAAGTCTAACAGTATTTAATAGATTTTCCAACCCTCTCTTCGGTTGTTCAAATTGCGCTAGATGGGTCGGGTGCCAGCAAAAAGGGGAGAGAAAAAAATTATTTTAGTGGTTCAAAAACACTTTTGATTCTTGAAAACTGCACCAGATAGGCCGCGGTTATAAAAGTTTAATTGATCTGTGAAAAGTGGAAGCTACTGCTGGCGTACATGTTTCCCTTCGCTTAATTGCCCGCCTGGTCTGGGCCCCTATGAAACCCTGATCATTAAAGAAAATGGGTAAAACGTTTATTTTCCCGAGAAAAAAAAAGAAAAGAAGAAAAATCCACTGGATGACGCAAAATTGGTCATAAATGCCTTCGTTTTACTGCCCAGATTTTATATGACAAGTTTCCCAGATCTGTCAGGACTCTCTCTCTCGCCAGTCGCTGGGAGCCTGTCACAGTGCTTTCATAGTTCACGTTTACATTCTAGACTTACATATCCGTTCATTCAGCAATTATTTTTTTCTCTCGATTTTACGAGCCAAAACCCAAGCGTTTATTGGAGCAAAAGCAGATAATTGATTTCAGATACTCCTTGTTGTCAATTATACGATATTCCATTCTCCTCAATTTCCTCATTCCAATGTCTAACTTCGGAGACTTTCTGTTCATACAGTAAATATGGTAATGGTCATCACGAACAGCTCTTGATGTTTCAAAGTCAAGTTCAATCCAAGATTAATGGTTGTGTACACATATTTGCAGATGTCATCTCAGGTGGAGAGAAATGCTTGCAATCTGAAACTTGTGCAACTGTTAAGTTGATTAGGTCATTAGGCTCTAAACTGGATCATACTAGTTTTGTCGAGTATCCTCACTCAACAGTGACTCCTAAGATGTTAGATACTGTAGGACCAAGGGACATTTCAACTTTTTTTTATATATATATAAGTATTTAATGTGTTATGTTGTATCATTGTAATAAAGTATTGATATTTATTGTTTTCTACCCAGAAACTACAGATTGAAACAATCTATCTAGCTAAATCTGGTGCAATAGCATGTTCTACATGGTCCCTGGCAAGTAAACAAATAAATAAAACAATAAGTAGAAGTAAGCGAGTTCAACTGGCCAAATCTCCCGTCTTTATGTTTTCAACTTGGTTTAAGAGTTCAAGGGCTGTGGATGCGAGCGCCAGGCCAGCCCCAGTTAGTCCTGAAGCGGTGTTATATTGTTGGCAGTGCCGGTCGTGAGGAGGAGGGAGCTGGCTGACTGGAAACACTCCTGCAGTAATTGCGGAGCCTAGTTCAGACTGATTTCCCCGGCCTGTGTTTGGATAGCAAACTGCAGTTAGTGCTTCTAGCAAAAGACACCAGGACTTGTTCACTCCTCTCCACGCTGCCACGCTAGAGCCTGCCTGCTCCGTCCGTCGTCCAGGCAACCTATAAAGTGTTGTGAGTTTGGTATCAACAAAATCAACGGGTTTGTTACATTTGAGTGCTGCCCCTGGGTATTGACGTGCGTTTTAATTCTGAGATTTTCCACTTTTTGTTACGACACTTGCACCAGAAAGATATCTGCTACCTATAACTGTAGATGTTTCGTCGTTGAATTGTTTTGTTCATTTTCATTTATTCAGTGGCGTATTTTTCCAACTTCTGCTCCAACGTGTGTGTCTGTATATCTCCAAGTGATCTGTCCGTGACTCTGAGGGAGAGAGGTTTGTGTGTCTAGCTAGACTTGTGCGCCTCTAATTCTTTGTGCTCGTCACTGACTCTGGACGGTGGAATCCCGAATGCCGCAATTATGTTGTCAGCCACAGAACAGTGACAAACATAGGTGACTAATCTAAACTGGCGAGTGACTGGCAATACCTGGGTCATTTCTCCCCCATTATCTGTAAGATGACCCTGTAGGAAATGGCGGTGGTTGTGACTGAATGGAACATCATGTCCCATCAGGCCCTTCTCTGACGGTGGGGAATGTCCTCACTAGGAATACTGTGGGCAGGCAGCCCTAACTGGGGCTGAAGGCTTTTAAGCTTTTCCGTCTTTCGCTTGTTTGGGTTGAGTGAGTCAGTTAGTAGAACGGGCCTAGATGGTTACGATCTATTGGTGATACTGTCTATAAAGTTCCTGTCTACAAAATATAGTTTGTCTTTTGGTGATATTGGTATATAGCCCTGTTGTTGAGACTGTGTCTTACAACATGGAGTGAGTTGGAGAGAATAGGTCAAGATACTGCAGTGAAAGTCAAACATATTTTTCTCACTCTGAAGGCATGTATATATACTTTGTAGTAATCTCTCTCTCTCTCTCTCTCTCTCTCTCTCTCTCTCTCTCTCTCTCTCTCTCTCTCACTCTTTCTCTCTCTCTGATTCACAATTGACTTGCGTGGTTAAAGAAAGGTTGAATATAAGCTGCAAAACTAACTCTCTTTCTCTTCATCTCTCTCAGATGACAGTGAAACAGTGGACAGCATGTACGAGACAGAGCCCCACCTCCTGGCGGGAGGGGCCGAGAGTGGCGAGGAGGAGACAGAGGACAGCATCATGTCCCCCATCCCTGTAGGACCCCCGTCCCCGCACCCCAACAACCACCATCACCACAGCCACCACGGGCGCCACCATCACCACAACGAGGACCCCTTCACGCCCAAGGAAGGCTCGCCCTATGAGGTGCCCGTCTACATTCCCGATGACATTCCCATCCCCAGTGACCTGGAGCTGCGTGAGTCCTCGGTCCCCGGAGCGGGCCTGGGGATATGGGCCAAAACCCGGATCGGGATGGGAGAGTGCTTCGGACCTCACAGCGCACTGCAGAGTGCCACGGTCAAAGACGGCTCCTTTGGATGGGAGGTAGGTCGTAGTTTTGATGTTCTGTCTACATTATTTAGACGTCTTAGCTCAGTTTGTCGCTTATTTAAGTACCTGCAGAGAGTGTTAAATGTTCTGATTGACGTGTTGAAGAATTAAGGGTCCTTTTCTGTTATGCGACCTTGAGAGAGGTAAGTGAACGGTGCTTGAGACTCTTGGTCCTCAGCTCTTTTAGCCCAGTGAGACCGTCTAGCCGCCAAGCGAAGATACTCCTTCCATTTGCATCTCCTACTACCATTGGACCTCATCTTTGAACCAGCCCACCGTCGCCTCTTTAAAATGCGTCAGTCGCCAACTGTTGGAAAATCCAACTGATTACTGGAGGTATCAGCTTTTCGGTGCAGCCTCCCCCTATCCGTCCAACGGAGCGCGCCCGTTTGGTCACGCCACACGATATGGAAATGGAAGAAGCGTGCAGCCAGCCCGTATTGAACTATTAATTTTCATTTCAACATGACATTAGAGGATATTGAAGTTGCTTCAGTAAGCTCATGGAGTGAATGATTTTCTCTCTCTCTCGCGAACCCTCCCTCTGTCTCTCTCCACCGCACGGCTAATCAGACCAGAATCTTCCCGGGTCGGCTTCTCATTTCAGGAGGCTGGCGTTTTGGTCAATCACATATATAGTCGGATATTTTAGAGCATTACCTTCACATGTAATTACGCACTCTGAGCTAATCACGTCACTAAAAGGTTGGGTATAGTTTGGAGGCAGCCACTTTGGACAGGGTGTACCGTACATTATGTAGGCTGGCTGAGACAACCATCATATGCAGTTGCTCTCGCTCTCTCCTTCTCTTTTTCCTCCTCTAGTCCTGTACGCAAGACGAAACATTTGCCGATTAGAGAGGCGAGGCACACGCTACATGGCACAGAGCCACAGAAAGCGTTTTCCTCTGGAAAGTTCATATTATGACTAGACCTACGGGGCACGCATAGCCCCCCCCCCCCCCTCGCTCTCTCTTTTTTTCTTTCTCTCTCTCTCGCTCTCTCTCTCCCTCTGAAAGCTATACTCTCACTCTTTCTGTCTTTTTGTCTTTCTGTCTTTCTCTCTCGCTCTCCCCCTCTATCTCTCTCCTCTCCGTCTCTCTCTCTCTCTCTCACACTGTCTCTCTCACTGTCGCTCTCTCTCTCTCTCTCTCTCTCTCTCTCTCTCTCTCTCTCTTTCTTTCTGTGTGTAAGCTGCTCCTGCCTAACCCTGTACAACACTCATGTTACAGGCCCAAAATGACTGCTGAACATTGTTTACATTGATTCTGAGGGGTCGGCCTGCTGCTCCCCTGGCAAAATGACCGACTGAAGAGGTTCTGATAGCTCCATGACTTAGTCAGACTCCAGACAGAGATCATTGTCTGTATATGAGTATTTTATTTCAATAATGTTCTAGCCAATAATTCAGCTAGTCAGGACCTCGTTCAAAATTCATAGTTTATAGTGTGTCAATTATTTTGCACGTTTTTTGGATTAGATTATGTTTGTTGCTGTTGAGTGGTGTGATTTTCCTTCGGGCTACTTTCGCTTTATCTGTCAATCTAAGGTCACTCTCTGTCCTTTTTCTTTGCCGTTTCAAAAAACCTATCAGTTTGTTCCACCGCTGGGCACGTCACCAACAGGAGGTCCCAAACATCTCTCCTCCCGCTGTCGAAATCCCACCTCGACTTCGTCTCGCCTGTGTTTGGAAGAGACATCCTGTCTCTCTCTCTCTCTCTCTTTTTTAGGTCCCTTATCAAAGATAGCCATAACAGCCCAGCCATCGATAGCCATCACGAAACTCCTCCAGGACCGTTCCCCACACCGCCTCTGGTCTTAGAAAAATAGACAGGCCTACAGAGGGAGGGAGGGAAGGAACAGAGGGAGAGAGAGGGGGAGAGAAGGAAGCGAGAGAGAGAGAGGGAGAAGAGAGACCGGGGAGATGGGGCACTAACAAAGCAGGGGGGAGGTCAGTGCTGTTAATGGGCCTTGATGGAGGGGGCCCACTGTCTGTCAGTCTGTCCCCTCTAGCCCCAACTGAATAGTGGGGGACTTGTTATGAGAGATAATATTTGATTAGATCCCAGATCTCCTTTGTCTAAACGTGATCCTATCTACAGAATGCTCAGGGTAGGGTTTTAACGCTAGTAGTCGTCATTGTGGGAATTTAATTGGAGTTCAAAGGATCGTATACTGTGCAGGGTTCACCTATAGAATTGGTGTTGGTTAGAGTTGTGACACAGACAGGTGTGCGTAATGATATCTGGGTAGTATGTAGAGTTAAGAGGATGTGTGACGTGTGTGTATGCATGAGGTCTGTGTGTAATTAGGCTTGGGGAGAGTTAATGGGCAGTGTGAATGGGGCTCTATGGGTGAAAAGCTCAGGTGTGTGTGCGTGTGTTACTGAGAGTGTGTGTGTTAGAAATTGTGTGCGCGTGTGTGCTTCTCTCAGTGTGTGTGTGTATGTCTCTTGACGTCTGTGTGTGATCAGCCCTGGAGCACGGCACGGTCTCCGCCACCATCCGTTCCTGGATAATGAGAATGATCCAGGTGGACAGAAAAGAACAGAACAGAGAAGAGAGGAAAAGGAAGTCCAGTCTTGTCTGTCCCGGGGCGTTGGGCAATGCTGAGGTGTTAACTCGGACTCATTTCCCCGAGACGGACAGCTCAATCTAGGAGATGCTTAGCTCGGGGCCACGTCCATTCAGCCTGTCCCTCCGCTCCCCCCACTGCAACGGCAGAGCCACCCGGAGTCATCCATTTAAAAGCTATTATGCTCCCTTTTATCACAACATAATATAACGGCCGGGCTCCGCAAAAGAACCGATTTCAATCAAGCTGTGCGCACGGGCCCTTGTCTGGAAGGCCTCTCTGCTATGGGACTGGGAGGGATCCCTCAGAGTGACACGGCCTATTGTGGAAGCAGAGTTTGGTCCCGGATCAGGTATTGACAGGAGCAGGTGGGCGTACAATAGAGGTTCACACTGCTGCTCCTCTCCTGTTCTTCTCCCCCTTCGCAGCACACACTGGAGCCCACTGTCAGCTCACGCTCCCTCTGGGAAAGGGAGGGAGGTAGAGGGCACTGGGAGAGAGGACACAAGTGAAAAGTGTGTGTGTATGTGTTGGTAAGGGTGTGTGCGGTGTTGCATGAATAGATACTATATGTATCAGTGTGTGCGTTTTTTAAATTTAAATGAAGGTGTGTGTGTTTGTGTGTGTGTGTGTGTGTGTGTGTGGACACCTGGAGAGTGGTTATTTTAATTAAAAAAACAAGAGTCCAAGATCCCCCAAAGTGGTACAACAATACATTCTCACATATGCGTGTGTGTGTTTAATGACACGTAAGCCCCATATCCACCCACTGTGAGTAACAGAAGGATGTCCCAGCGTTGAAACAAAGAACCGTCTCTCTAGTGATCCGTGATCCAAACTGATCCAAACTGTAAAATAACTTAATCAAATATCTTCCGTTTTGTCTCGGGCTGCCGAGGGAACGCAGCAAAGCCCAAATCAAACAAGCGCAGATCCCTTTCCAAAGCTATATTAATGGTGTTTACTCACCCTTCTCCTAACCCCGTTACAGGGCGTGTCAACCCCGTGACAGGGCCTTTGTCACTCCGACACCTTTTACTTTTGTCATCTCGTTCTTTCTCTTTGTCCTGCATCTCAAGTGTTTGCTATCTCAAAGAAGGCACTTGTGCCGAGTCAACAAATGATTTCAGTGGTCGCTGATAAAATCTCTCTCCATGTGAAGACGGAAAGGAAAGCGCCTTGCCATGTCTTCACATTGTGGGACACATTGTCGGAAATAGCTCCGCACAATTAAGAGAGTCTTTGTAGGGCGTAATGACCTCCTGGTGATTGATCTGGTGTTGGTCGAATGAATCTCAGCAGTTTGCTGTGTGCAAGCGACTATTTGTGTTTGAAATGGGACTGTGGTGAATGTGATACCGTTCTTTGACTTTTTGTAACGTCTAGGGACTAACGTAAAGTATTTTAATGTGACCTGCCATGTGGGTCTGCACTGTTAAACATCTTGAGTGTTTCAACTTGTTAAAAAATATGAGTTATCGCACAGACTTGTTGAAGTTGAAATGGCAACACTTTTTGACGGGGCATGTGTCATGCCTTTCACAGATTGATGTGGTACACACACATATATACACACACACACTAACAAATGTCCCATTACCCGGGTGTATGTCACCCGTAGGCCATACCTCCTCCCTGCTTCAAAGGGTCTCGAACCCTCAAGGACCTTGGGATGACTTTGTTGCCGGGCAGATTAGGACTTTTGCTTTGTTTGTGCTTATAGCGTTTGAGTGTTTTTCCATATCAGCATCATTCATCCGATGAGAGTGAAGAAAAGGGAAAAAAGTGCCTGTCGTTCTTTTCTCTCTCTCGTATTTACCTTACTGTTGACTTAGCGATACGCCAAGGCGTTAGATGGGTGCTCTTGGGCAGCCGGCGGGACTACGTGACAGATACCCAGCGCTCCATGGACGTTGCTCATATTTCTCCGCCTGCATTCTTTTGTGCCCTGATCCCTGGGATGACAGCTTCCTTTTCATGCCAGCGCTTGGCTGACCCTTTTGTTTGCTAGCTAAAACGCTAGCTAATGTCCTCTTGGAACCCGGGCGAAGACTTTGGGCCCCGCCCTGACACTTATCTGTCCTGACCCTACCGCTCACCTCCAGCACTGTTTGCTCGCCTTTTGTGTCGGAGGAATTGCTGAGCCCTGTATACCCAGCATGTGTCAAGATAGCGCTCTAGGGGTGATCAAGGCGCAGTTTGCAACATGTTTGGTCTGTTTGCCGACGAGGTGTTTTTTTGTGCTTTTTATCTCGAGCCGGGCCACAAGACTAATGTTGCCTAGCTGATAGGGCAGAAACCACCAAGGACTTTAGGGGACACCGAATAGACAAACCGAAGGAATGGCGAGTAGTTGACAGAGAGAGGGAATTAGCTAGTGCCCCCCATTCAAATGACTGCAGATACGCGGAAACCGGCCGCGCTATGCGTTTTCGCTTTGAATATTTGTTCTATTTTGTGGGAAGATGTGGTTTTGAATCAATATCCATTGTCTGTATGTCAGATGTACACCTTTCATGGTAAGGTGCTGACTAACGGAATGTACAACTTATCGCCATAACGATAGCACCTTTATCTGTGAGGGGAATGGTTTCTGAGTAAGCCCACAGTGGGGTTTGCGTTTATCTGCAAATTGATCAAAATGCTGTCTGTTCAGACGATTTTAGCATGTTGTACCAAGAATACACTGTTTCTTATCAGTCAAGACCATGTATTGAGGGGTCTCCTGAGTGGCGCAGCGGTCTAAGGCACTGCATCGCAGTACTAGAAGCGTCATTACAGACCTGGGTTCGATCCCAGGCTGTATCAAAACCGGCCATGACGGGGAGTTCCATAGAGCAGCGCACAATTGACCCAGCTTCGTCGGAGTTAGGGGAGGGTTTGGCCGGGGGAAGCTTTACTTGGCTCATCGCGCTCTAGCGACTCCTTGTGGCGGGCCGGATGCCTGCAGGCTGACCCCGGTCGTCAGTTGAACGGTGTTTCCTCCGACACATTGGTGTGGGTGGCTTCCGGGTTAAGTGGGCGGGTGTTAAGAAGCGAGGTTTGGTGGGTCATGTTTCAGAGGACGCATGACTCGACCTTCGCTTCCTGAGCCCATTGGGGAGTTGCGGCGATGAGACAAGATTGAAATTGGGGAGAAAATAAAAGAAATACCATGTGTTGATCCGGAGAACATAGACTGTCGCCCTATTCATTACCAGTGGACTTTCACCTCTTCTGTAGCCCATGTTGACCCCGAGACATGGGTGCAAGTACTACTTGAAACCATTTAACACATGTTATCCTGGCATGATTGAGCTAGCCTGGCAGCCGTGTGGGCCTGGGTGGGCATGGGTGGGCCCAACCCCACACCAAATTTCCTCTCTACCCCATAGCAAAATGTATAGAATTGCAGGAAATTAGCTTTAAAATGGCATTTTATCTCAGCCTCATGGCGAAATGTGTAGAATAGCATGAAATGAGGTATACATTATTACTTTTTTTGGGCCACCAAAATTTCTGCAGGCCCGCCCACCAACGAGTTTCTGGCTACGCCACTGTAGCCTGGTAAAATAGAAACAATAGAATAGTCACAAGAGTGCCAACCCCGCACATCTAGCACTCCAGGCACACTAGAGCAAACGCTAGAGGCACTTGAAAATGTTTGAATAGTATGTGAACCCAAGACTGGTAGACCTTGTGTGGAATATGAAGCCATGTGAGATGGGCTCTCCAGGTTAATGGATCATTAGAGCGTAGTATTTTACTAATCAAATTAGAGCACGACTCTGATGAGGTCAAAAGAGCAGCAGTATTTTGGGTATATTTATAAAAGCATAGGAAAGGATAATTGTTTACTACCGTCAGCTTATATTGCATGAATTATATTAAATTATTATATATAATGTAACATAGAACAAATATATAATAAAGGTAATTTATATTAATAACTATTCATATTGTAATTAACAATGATACTAATGAGGACTTAGTTAATAATTACAATAGTTAATAATTAGTCATTATTCTTGACATTAATATTACCAAAATATTTGTTTATGTACATTTATCTCCAGGTTGTTTTAAGATGGTACATAATATTATTGCCAAATTGTAAGGAGTAATGTTGGCATTTGTGTTTCCTTTCCCACAGTAAAATGCCATGTAATGAATATCAGTCTTGTGGTATTTAACAACCCTATTGACCAACACCGTGTGGTTTTCTGTATCATGGTTATATCTGATAAACCCAAGTTTAAACATGAACAAAATATAACCAAAAAACAGAGCAAGCATAACACCACATTTTCAGTCCTGAGGTTGTAATATCTTCCATTCACGTTCATTTTATGTAGGTTTTAAACATGCCATTAGCCAATTTAATCCAATTTTCCCAGCTTTCGGAGCACTCCAGTGGAACAGATTACATCTAATATTAAACATATGGGCCCTGTTGCCTTAGAAACATCGCAGCAGCTTTTTAGGAGCTGTTAAAGAAAGACACATTATTTTATTTTTTTCTTTGCGTCTCTCGTCCCCTCGAACCGATGTCAATTATCCCTCTGAACATGGTAATTGATAACGAGGAAGCAAGCAGCAAATTAAATGTCAGGTTTGATTAGAACGCTGATGCCTTATCATTTGTTCATAACTCGCTACCAGCGTCTGTTAATTAATCTCAAGACCCCCAGATGAAATGAAAGAGTATCTCAGGAGGAAGTGAACGGGAGAGAAAGTCATCCGTTTTTGATAGAGCGGTCGAGCGGCTCAATAAATATTGTCCCTCCAAATTGTTGATGTTATTATTTGGTCATTGGTTCCACCGCTCCCGTCGACTCTGAGCCACTTTGTCTCTCAATAGAGTCTCTTGTCTAGCTTCAAACTCAAGCCCCTCCAGCCTCTTAACTCACTCACTCCTCAACAATGTCATCCTTTATGGCGGTTCCCTTCTGTTAGCCGCCGCGTGGCGCGTAGCTCGCACAGACTTGCTTTAACTAATGCTCAGGCGATTATGTGTTCCTAAACATTAATTTAATACCCTTCCTCGCTCCCCTGTCCTCGGTGGCCAAAAGCAGGTAACTCCTGACCAATTCCTCCCACCCTCCCCTACCTCCTCCCTCCTCTGTATCCCAGTGAAAACCCATCATTCATGGCTGTCCTGATGAATAGCCACATCATTGCCGCGTTAGCCCCGGGCCACGGCAGACAATGATATTGCTCTGTGGCCGGGCCAGAAAATGATGACATTTGTCAAAGGCTGTTTATGTTGTTAATTAGATTGATGCTTACACTTGGAAATGGGACTTGGTCCTGCATGATAGCATTCACCCCCCTCCATTTCATGAATTAGCCATGAAGCTGCTTTCATTTTCTTCTCGGCTCGCCTGCTTGCTTTTTTTCCTTTCCCACCATGTTTTGCCGTGTGAAAAAAAAAGTGTATGTTTGTGCGTGCTTGTGTGAGAGAGAGCGAGCGTGTACGTGCATGACTGAGTTAGTGGAAGAGGAGGTGTCAGAGAAGGGTCAGAGCAGGGTTTGGCACGGCCCCACAGCCAGCCCATACGGCGAGGGCTTACCCAGCTTAAAGTGCCACACACAGCAGAGAGAGCTCACTAACCAGCACCACCACCACCTGTACAGAGACAGACATGTCAGAGCCCCATGGACAAACCCTCTGTTGTTCCCCTAGCCCCCCTGCCGATACTCCCCCCGCTCACCCTCCACCCCACCTCCAAATTAAAGAAAGAGTTTAACTTTCAATCCCCACACAACCCGCTTTTATGGGCTTGAAGTATTTCCTAAACATTTCCAAGAAAGAGAATGGAGACGCTGGCCTATTAACCGGGTCCCCGCGGCTGTTGTGATTACTATTTCCGATCACAACGCTGTCCACACCGTAATAACGGCAGATTTAGACCACAGAGGTGAGAATGTATTGTTCTACCATGCTGGAGATCTTGGACTTTGTTTTAATTAAAACAACCACTCTCCAGATGTCCACACACACCACTTTAAAGAGAGCAAACACACCCACGAACACACACTCACTCACACACACACACGCTATACACACACACACACACACACACACACACACACACACACACACACACACACACACTCACACACACACACACACACACACACACACACACACACACACACACACACACACACACACACACACACACACACACACACACACACACACACACACACACACACACACACACTGGCAAACAGACAAACCACTGATTGTTATTCTTTCCTCAAGTTGACTATTTGGAATAACAGCACGGACCGAGAAGTGAAGCATAATGACGACATGCCATTTGAAAAACAGTGTTGAATTGTTGAAATGTCAAATTGGTCTTTACTTTGGAAAGGGTGTGGAGTCAGTCGAGTGATTCTTGGTCAAATCCTCCTACACTGTCATTGAGGGGGTAGAGTTGCCCATACAGTCTATTTCTTTTCCTGCATCTCGGCATCTCTCTTTCTCTCTGTTATAATAATACATAGGTTTTATATAGCGCTCTTCATGGACCCAAAGTCGATTTACAATAGTTTCAAAAATCTCTTTCGCTCTCTTTTTCTCTCTCTCTCTCCCTTTTTTAGATGACTCTAAGTCAGGGGTAGTAGCTTTTTGTCCATTAATCATCCCAGGCCTTGCCCTCTTGTCTCCCCTGCCCAACCCATATCTGTAAATCTGTCACAACTCCTCCACAGCACATATTTCACATGAATTTCCATCTATGGTATTCCTTGTTTTGCTTTAAGGAATACATCAATATGTACAGTACCAGTCAAAAGTTTGGATACACCTACTCATTCAAGGGTTTTTCTTTATTTTGACTATTTTCTACATTGTAGAATAATAGGGAAGACATCAAAACTATGAAATAACACATGGAATCATGTAGTAACCAATAAAGTGTTCTTCAATCTAGCCTCGATGACAGCTTTGCACACTCTTGGCATTCTCTCAACCAGCTTCACCTGGAATGCTTTTCCAACAGTCTTGAAAGAGTTCCCACAAATGCTGAGCACTTGTTGGCTGCTTTTCCTTCACTCTGCGGTCCGACTTATCCCAATTTGGTTGAGGTCGGGTGATTGTGGAGGCCAGGTCATCTGATGCAGCACTCCATCAATCTCCTTCTTGGTAAAATAGCCCTTACACAGCCTTGTCCAGTTGAAAATCAAATGATAGTCCCACTAAGCCCAAACCAGATGGGATGGCGTATCGCTGTAGAATGCTGTGGTAGCCATGCTGGTTAAGTGTGCCTTGAATTCTAAATCAATTACCGACAGTGTCACCTGCAAAGCACCCCCACACCATCACACCTCCTCCTCCATGCTTTACGGTGGGAAATACACATGCGGAGATCATCCATTCACCCACACCGCGTTTCACAAAGACACGGAGGAACCAAAAATCTCCAGTTTGGATTCCAGACCAAAGGACAGATTTCCGCCAGTCTAATGTTTCTTGGCCCAAGCAAGTCTCTTCTTCTTATTGGTGTCCTTTAGTAGTGGTTTCTTTGCAGCAATTCGACCACGAAGGCCTGATTCACACAGTCTCCTCTTTTTTTTTTTTTTTTTTTTAACCGTTATTTTACCAGGTAAGTTGACTGAGAACACGTTCTCATTTGCAGCAACGACCTGGGGAATAGTTACAGGGGAGAGGAGGGGGATGAATGAGCCAATTGTAAACTGGGGATTATTAGGTGACCATGATGGTTTGAGGGCCAGATTGGGAATTTAGCCAGGACACCGGGGTTAACACCCCTACTCTTACGATAAGTGCCATGGGATCTTTAATGACCTCAGAGAGTCAGGACACCCGTTTAACGTCCCATCCGAAAGACGGCACCCTATACAGGACAGTGTCCCCAATCACTGCCCTGGGGCATTGGGATATTTTTTAGACCAGAGGAAAGAGTGCCTCCTACTGGCCCTCCAACACCACTTCCAGCAGCATCTGGTCTCCCATCCAGGGACTGACCAGGACCGACCCTGCTTAGCTTCAGAAGTAAGCCAGCAGTGGTATGCAGGGTGGTATGCTGCTGACAGTTGATGCTGACAGTTGATCCTCTGAACAGTTGATGTTGAGATGTGTCCGTTACCTGAACTCTGAAGCGTTTATTTGGGCTGCAATTTCTGAGGCTGGTAACTCTAATGAACTTATCCTCTGCAGCAGAGGTAACTCTGGGTCTTCCCTTCCTGTAGTGGTCCTCATGAGAGCCAGTGTCATCATAGCGCTTGATAGTTTTTGTGACTGCAGTGTGTATATATGTATATATAGAGATAACAGGCGGATTCAAATATGGCGGGGAAAACTGCTTGTAACGTAACCATAGTCTAACATCAACCCTTCACAGTCGATTGACAGACCCGTGCGCCAATCTAATTACCATAATAAAAAAATCCCAAATCTGTCTGTTTAAGATAGTGTGGTTGTGTCTCAATCCACTGCATCCTACTATGTCGGCCTTCTGCATCTCCGGTGGAAAGTGGCAGAGCCACAGCGCTGTTTGTCAGACCAGGAGACGTCCCGAAAATCTGTCCTCTCACGGAAACATCTGAAGCGTCCAAACGGTTTGACCAGTATGGAAATAGCTTTTGTGGCAACAAAAAAAGTGGTTAAATATGTGTCCCTAAGGAAATATACATTTCCTGAGGTTTCTTACATCTCCTAGATATAGGACGCTTCAAAACCTTATTCCTTTTGATTTATATTTTGACTGTCTGTTTTGACATTTAGGAATGTGTTATTCAATGCAACTAATTCAATATTTTATCAAATCATTTTCACATATATATATTTGTTTATACCTACAGGGGTCCTAAAATTCAAAATCAAGTAGCTAAATGATCAATGGTATGATCATCCTTTTGGACTTTTAGGGGTTAAACTTGGAATGGTTGGAGAAGGTGAGCTCAGTTAGACAGTCAATCAGTCAGTCAGGAGGAGGAGGCTGTGAAACGCGTTTGTTTTCTCTCTTTTGTCTCCACAACACTGGACAGCCCAGCCACTCAATCACCATGTCCTTCCATAGCCTGTCTCATGATCCTGCACTTCGTCTTCTTCATTAGAGGAAGTGCGCTGACGTCTGAAACCGCCGGCCTGGTGTGTGTGGTGCACCGTTCCACTCCGTACCATTCGGCGCGATAAAGAGAAATCCTGTTTGAGCTGCATGAGCTTGACCTGCCCCAATGTGACCGTGTGCCTGTGCCAGCTGATATGACAAAGCACTTTAGCGGTTCACTACGTCCCAACCCAGCTCAACTCACCTACCTCATATCCACTTTGGGATTTACAAATGACACTTTCGGGGGTTTGCTCATCTCTCAATGACTACTACATTTACTTCACGTTTTGGTCATTCTGATAAATAAGCACCAGAGGAATGTCTTCACTCATATCCTTGATTGATCGTTTGTATCTCAATCAAACTGAATTTAAAGAACATTTCCACATATTTTCATGGTAAAATACTAGAATAAATGATGTAAATGTAAAATAGAATACAATTAAAATAAACGAATCTACCCTCTTCTGCCAGGAGGCAACAATGCAGCAGGGAGAGAGAGCCTTACACAGGATCACAGCTAGGCTGCCCTTTCTTTCTCCAGCTTAATGCAGAGGCTAGAGACACTCCCCTTTTAACTTGGGTCCTACACACACACACACACACACACACACACACACACACACACACACACACACACACACACACATACACACACACACACACGCACACGCACGCACGCACAAACACACACAGGACTAGACAAACAAGTCCGCACACACACACACTTAGCTCAACCTTTAAGTGCTCCAGCATTGCAGAGTCAGCTGCTCTCCAGTCCACTCACTCCTTCCCTGTGGTGTAGGGGGCTAGAGACAGGGCCCTCACCCACCCAGTGGCCCCTCTCTCTCTCTCTCTCTCTCTCTCTCTCTCTCTCTCTCTCTCTCTCTCGCCACCTCTCTGCTCTCCTGCCCCCTCCTCCCACACACACACTAATATGATGGATCACCACAGGGCCTATTGAGTCTTCAGCACACACACACACACACACACACACACACACACACACACACACACACACACACACACACACACACACACACACACACACACACACACACACACACACACACACACACACACACACACACACACACACACCTGCCCCTCTCGACTAAAAGTCTTCAAGGTTTCAAAAAGATCTCTTTATATCTTTCTGATACCGTAGATATGATATTATATAATATCATTCTTTAAGTATGTTCAACATTGATGCTCAACATGTCATTTGTTAAAATAGTTCTGAGCGGCTGATCTATTCCAACATGGCGACTGTGGAATGTTGTCGTTAAGACACTGAGAGCATATGCACTTTTAGGTACCGTTTTTTATTGATTCCTACTCTCCCCTCCCTCCCTCTTTTTCCTCCCGCTCCTTTCCTTGGCCAGTCTCTCCCCCCCCTTCCCTTTGTCTCCTGATCTTCTCCTGGGCTCTGGGGTCCCGGCGCTTCTAATTCCGCCTTATCAGTGAAGTAATTTAGCCGGCACAGCTTGGGTTTCTGTCGCACGGCGAGCGCCCCATTGTCCTGCGCAGCTGTAGCCCAGATAAACTCTCAGACGGAACAAAGTCCGCATGACCTTTAACAAACCCAAATCTCACTTTTTCCCCCAACACCCTCGACCCCTCCTCCGAAATCATTTCTGAAGAGTTTGGGTTTGAGCTGGTCCTGGTGGCAATGCGGAGAACCTACGGAGAGAGAAGGATAAGTGGGGGGTTTGGGAGTGTGTGTGTGTGTGTGTGTGAGGGGGGGGGGGGGGGGGGGGGTCAGAGAGGCTTGAGCAAGCGTGAGAGGGACAGGGAAGAGGGATTAGGATGCCTGACTGGCCCTGTCCAGTGGCACTTGGGGAAGGGGCTGGGAAAAAAAGTGCAAGCAAAGCATTCAACAGTTTTTTTCCTCTGGATGTGCAGGGGGAGGGGCAACAGAGATGGGATACTTTATATAAGACCTGACCACTCTCACCTTCCAACCCATGCTCAACTGCTCTTCAATGACAATGACTGACATCGGTGTCAGATCGGGCCAGGATGTGGTCCCGATCTGTTTCTGACTGTCTGTCATTGTAACCGTAGAGCGGCATTACACCCGAGGTTGAATGTTCCCGGTAAACCTTTGTGAGATTAAAGCAACTATTTTCTCGATTCAGGTTTTGAAGTTCTTCTTGGGTGTAATGCCATCGTTTTTGTCGCTCGCTTTAACTTTGAAGATTGCACTTGATCACTAGTCCCGGTTCCCAAACATACCACAAAACACCAAAGTTATTTACAGAAGGACTGTTTCAATTCCAGCAATTCCCTTTTGGTTTTTATCATGTCCCTCTCACTCCTCCATGTTGGCACCCGGCCCAAGTGCAGTCTGCGCGGGATTGTTGCTTTGACACAGGGGAACGGTGAAGAGGAACGGTTGAAGTGTAGTGGCCAGGGGAGGGGATGAAGAGGGTTAGGGAGGGGGGACAGGGGTAAAGATTGAGCACGCTGGAGAGAACACATGAAAAAAGGGGCCCTTCTTTTTGAACCACTGTCATCCTTCAAAAAAAGAAAAACAACTTCAATGAGCACTCCAAGATGTAAATCCTACCCAGTCCCAGCATCTGTCCATCAGGGGCAGCTAATGAAAAGCTCCAACAGAGGGGTGGTGGTGGTGGGGGATGGATGGGAGTATGACAGGCCCAGGCCTGGTGATTGAATGAGGAGTTGGGATGGGATGGGGGGGTGGGAGGGTGGTGGTTGAAGTGGGTCGTCCATGCCCCCGGCCGGCCCACTCTACTCCACCCCACCACTCCAAGGCCTTGGTCAGGGCGGCCCTTGAGCACCGGCCGGGCTGGGCAACGAGACGACGGGGGTTCCCAGGGAGATGAGCGGCACGGAGAAGCCCACGAGGGATTAACTTTTCACATGGCTGGGAGGGCCGCGCCTGAAAAGACCTGACAACCCAGACGGCTTTATTAAAAAAGCCCCAAAGAGGAGAGGAAAGGAGGGAGGGAAGGAGGAGGAGAGGGGGGGGGGGGGGGATTCTTCACATGGCCCTGAGAGAGGGATTTTGTCTATAGGGTGTCTTTTCTCTCTTTTTTTTAAGAACGACCCACTTGGTTTCAGAACGACCAAATTGTTCCCTGCTCTTTGCTGTGCTTGAGATCCCTGCCTAAAGATGTGGGTGGCTGCTGCTGGTGCTGATTGCTGGCTCCTGTCACTGAAATGGGCCTGAGATGTTGTCTAATGAGAAAATGACAGAAGAACGTTAGCGCCTTCTGACTGCTGTGTCTTCTACAGGAGAATTTGACATTTCTTTAGCAGATTGCAGACATACTTCTTTGCATAAGTACTTGCGTGTACAAATCAATCCTATGTTACAATAGTCAACTAAAGTCTCCCCTTGATAGTATTGTCATACATCATTCATTGGTTCCACCACACGACATCGTCAATTTGACATCTTTCTTACACGGCTGTCTTCATTACACTTCTTTCGAAGGGATGACTTTTTTTTTTTGAAGTCATGGAAACTTTACCTGCTTAAGGTTCTAATTTTCAATCTGGCGAGACCCGCCCTGTTTCTTTCACCGATGAATCGCCTCTCTCAGTTTGCACTGTGAGAACAGAGTGAGAATCAAAACAAACGGTCCCAGAGAGATTGGGTTGGCTTTCTGGCGGTGGCAGATCAGCCTCCAGACTTCCCCTGTACTGTGGCCACCTAATACCGCTCCTCTACCTGGCCAAGCCAAGGCAGAGTGGCTGGACAGCAGGGTCAGAGAAGGTAGCACGGTGTTACCTTTCAGCACACACAGCTTCCTACACTACCTCAACATAGCTTTGTTCCTCTGTCGCCGAGGGCACACATTTTTAGGACAGTTTTTTGGGCGTTATACACAGAAACTACATTTTTTAGAAATATGTTTTAGGTAACCTTCAAATACGATACATTTATGTGACAAGCGGCCGATAGCTTGGAACTTGATCTCATAGTTTCACTTCGGGATTTGACGTAATTGGATGAACGTCGATTTTCTGCCCATTAATTCCACGTGGTTACAGGGTTCATTCCACGTGGTTACAGGGTTCATTTCACGTGGTTACAGGGTTCATTCCGCGTGATTACAGGGTTAAAACAGAAACAACTCGAAGGGTTAAGTTTAGGTATAAGTTCTGAGTGTTTTGGTGAAAGCATTAAAAAAAAAAAAATCCATTTAGTATCATCAAATACTTTCCCTGCTTGCTAGACAATTGTGACATTTGTTGCTAGGGACCAGCCTGGGATAACCACCCAAGCCAATCTCACTTTTAATATGGTACTGTATCTCGAGATGGGATATACCTAGAAATACCTGATAATACTTAGCTACGAGTGTGACAAGAAGCACATGGAAGGGAAGTAGTAATTTCACACAGATCCATATTAATGTAGCTAAGACGTCATCTATAGCACGTGCTGAGGAGGACGTGGCTACGTTCACCATGGGGATGATTTTCCCGTAACACACGCGCATGGCTTCAGCTCTACGGTTACTGTGTTTACTGTCCCAGGTTCCACAATACCTTTCATTGGTTCCCCCCACCTCACCCGTCTGCCCAAACCCAAATCTGGAGATAAACCCCTCATCTCGTCTCATCTCCTCCTTCCTGTCTCAGTATCCTGAGCCGGTAGAGGCTGAATGGAGCGCTGGAGGAAAGCTGATCTGATGTTGGCCGAACACACAGGGAGCGCAGAAACGGACAACCTCAACGAGGCCTGTGGTTCCTTCCTTTAAGGCCCACCCCTCCCTTCCTCCGTCCATCTCAAAAGTCCCCAAAAAGGACTGGAGCTCAGGCGAATCTCCACCATTTAAAGGCTTTTCGATCGGCGTCGTAAACGTCCCACCCCACGTCTCTGAAGTCGGGAGGCTGCATCTTTCCTATTTCCTATTTCCCCCTTCCTCGTTCATTTGATTCACCTTTGTCTGGACCAAAGAGGGGTTTCTGCTGCTGGCAATTCAAATCCTCACCTCCCCCATGTGAGGCACCTTGCACTTGACCTAGCTGTAGGAAAGGTCTTGATTGCTTTAATAACAGTCCTTGGAGCTGGAAGGTAGCAGTTCTTTAAGGCATAGTGCTGAGAAGGAGCACATTAGGAGAGGTGGGGGGGACGCGGGGCTCTGTGGTCGTAGGGAGGTTGATTAGGTTCCCCTAAAGTGTGTCAGAGGGAAGACAAATACAAATACGTGAAGGGTTGGGGAGGCAGAGAGATGTACTGGAACTGCCGTGTGCATGCCTAATTAGAAAGGGGGATAGCGAGAGAGGCGTCAGTGGACGGGAACTCGAGGTGTGTTTGTGTGTGTCTGCGTGTGTGTGTGTGCGTCCGTGTGCGTGGCGGTGGGGAACTCTGTTCATTCGTCATTTGTTCATGAACTACGCCAAAGTCAGGAGCTCCCTAAATAGGGTCCGGGGGTGCCACGGGGAAAGTGAAGGGTTAGGCCCAGATTTAGTCTGAATTAGGCGCTCCATTCAGAGCCAGTGAAAGGCCCCTGAGCCGGCCTTTCTCCACCAGTAAATTGGGAGGAAATCTGGCCATTGTGGCGAGTTTTGAAGCGTCTGGGGGTTTTGTGCCATGCTTACCTATAGATGAGTGGCCAGACAATAGAGTGGACGTCCAGCAGCTACAGATCAGTGTGGGGACGCTGCGGTCCACGAGGGGAAAGGTCAAACCAAGTGTTCTGTCAGCAAGGACTGGAATAAAAGCAACAGGTTCACCATGACTTACGTGCGTTATGAGATGAGACTAACACATTATAAGCAGTTCATAGATTCTTAAAAATGCATTACACATTACCTGTATGCGCATGCGATTCCCATTGGACAGAATGTAGGAATATTGTAATCCGTTATACTTTTGTGTTCACGGTAGTACCCAATTTGTTGGTCACTTCTAATCACATATAAGATGTCTTCATCTAGTTTTCCAGCCAAAAATGAAGTGATCTTTTGAGTGAGGGCGACATATTGTCAAATAAAGGCACTCGATTCTACTTTTATCCAGACGGTTTCCTATCAGGAACATCACTCTGTTTTGTTGGATTAGCGTTGGGTTTCAACCGTGACTGATCATATCCAGTCAAAGTGTCAACAGCATTACTCTGTATAGGTCTGTTACTGTATCTAAAAGTACGGTTATTTCTCTAGGCCCTCACCTATCACCCAAATCCAGCGACTCAACGTTGTCTCTCTTGTGTCGTCGACATTGCTGCCGGCCGCGAAAACACACGGAAGGCGACTTCTGACAGCTCTGGCTAATTTGAACACCGTTTAGCCAAGCCCGGTGAAAAGCGGCGTCGACCAAAAGCACTGCCGCTAACCAATTGACCTTATTCAGAGCGGGAGTGATACGCTGGGAAGCCGGCCAGGTCCGCTGCGGTTCAGAAAAGAGCAAATTGGACGCCAGCTTTGTTCCCACTTCTTTGCTTCCTTCTCCCTCGCCTCCCTTTAGGCCATGCTCCAGCGTTTGTCAGGATGAGAGGAGGGGAGAAGAGAGAGGAGAGGGAACATTTAGCAGGAGTTTGGGGAGCATTAGCCAGGTCCAGGAGGCTTCAAGCTTTGGTAGATCTACTGTGAAGGTCAAGGCATATACACATAGCTTGGGACATGGGCCCACTGTTCCCTCTGCTGCTCTTGTAGCACTTGTTAATCAGATGACAATAATGACAACGTATGTGATGATAATGACGGTGGTGCTGTTGGTGTTGAGGACAATGAAATAGTTCATCATCCACTTTGTATTCCACTCTATATATCAAAGAGGCGCTCCATACGTAATGATGACCCTCGGAGGAGACAGCAGACAAATGTTTGCTTATGTTCACCTGCGATGGACAATCCAGCCAACCAGTGGTCGTATGATGACACATGCCCTGCCCTGCCTTCCCTCCTTACCTCCTTCCTTCTCTCCCTCTCTCTCTCTCTCTCTCTCTCTCGCTCTCTCCCCCGATTGGTGGGCCGTGCCTGTGCCGTGTTTCTCATCACCGTGCTTGTACCCTCTTCCTGGCCAGCATCGCCCCCCTGTCCCTTCAGGAGTCCCCCCCTCTTCCAGTCCTCAGTCTCATTAATCAACGTCAAGACGACCGGGCCCACCAACAACAAGACCAGCATTCTTACCCCCCCCCCCCTTCCATGCCCTCCTCAGTCCTTCGTATATCTCATTGTCCCCACTCCACCCATTCAGGTCAGCGACATGAAAGGGGATGAGGCAGAAAACACACAGAAGAGGAGAAAAGAGGAAAAGAGAAGACGAGGCATCTCTCTCTCTCTTGTTCTCTCTCTCTCTCGTTCTCTTTCTTTCTTTCTCTCTCTCTCTCTCTCTGTCTCTTTCTTTCATTCTGAGAAATACTCTTCACAGCGCGGCACTCGGAAAGGCTCAGAAGAGCCGGTCGGTTAAATAATTCATGGGAGAAATGAGAAGAAGGCCATTGATGAAGTTGAGGATCTTGTATGCCAGCCTTTGTCCCCCAACCCCCCACCCACCTCCCCTCCATGTCACCCTCCCCCCCGCCCCCCCCCGGCGCTCATTGTCCCTTGTTTGTCATTAACCTTTACTGTAAGTCCGCGCTGCCTGGGTACTGCCACTTTTTGTACCAAGACAGCACTTTCTGTCCCCCTCACCCACCCTCTTCTCCCCTCCTTCCTCCCCTCTTCATGGGAAAAAAAGAATCATCATGTCTTGTGTGAGAAAAATCTGGCATTCGTTTTGAGGGCCATGCTGCTGATGTAGACGCCGTGATAGACAACGTAAATGTAGGAGTCATTAATCTGGACAGTGTATGAAGGCTTGTCACTGGCCGTGGGGGTTTTGCATAAACGAAATTGAGAGCGAGAGAGGGGGAGGGAAAGAGAGAGACCTATAACTGAGGTTTGGCACCCAGACTCTCTCACTTGGATACACGCGAGCATGCGCTGACACGCGCGCACGCATGCACACACACATACCTACATGTACATACACAGTGACGTGCTGAGCCCAGCTATAAAATCAGCACCTTCAGCACTTATAGATCAGCCCTCTGCTGTTCTCACTCCACCACAGTCCAGGGTGTTCTTCTCCCTGATATACTTAGATTTGCTGCGGTGCAACCTTTAGAAACTGTTTTTAAAACCTTTAGAAACTGTTTTTAAAACCTTTAGAAACTGTTTTTAAAACCTTTAGAAACTGTTTTTAAAACCTTTAGAAACTGTTTTTAAAACCTTTAGAAACTGTTTTTAAAACCTTTAGAAACTGTTTTTAAAACCTTTAGAAACTGTTTTTAAAACCTTTAGAAACTGTTTTTAAAACCTTTAGAAACTGTTTTTAAAACCTTTAGAAACTGTTTTTTAAACTCTACTAATAAACGGAACGGATGTTTCAGCGGGCCTCATGGTAGGGTGGTTAGAGAACCGGCGGTGGCGACAGCGTATGATTGCGGCATGGTGAGGCAAAGTAGCAGGAACAGATGACAGACTGGCGAGCGAGAGTGATGCTGACTGCCCCCCCCCCCCCCCCCCCCCCCCCCCCGATGATGACCCCCCCCCCCCCCCCCTATTCATGTGAAAGGCTCTCGCCCCGGTCCCGTCACATGATCACATGCCACATTGTGCTGTCGGCCGCCTGGCCAATAGTCCCCTCTTGTCTCTGGCCAACCACAGGCAATCAGTCTTTTTTTCATCTTGTGGCTCCAGCGAACCCCCCTGAACCTCTGACTACTAGACCCCTACATCCACATACTGTTCCTCTAGGCAGGTATGGATCTGGAGAGAGGAGGTGCAAAGGGGAAGGAGGGAAGGGAGTAGAAGGAGGAAGGATGATCACTGGGCAGTAAATTGCCTTGCCAATCAATCTTTCCCAGTAGCCCTTGATGAAAAGCTGTCCAAACTTTCTCCCTCCCTCTTTAACTAACCCCTCCACAGCGGTCTATTAGGAGGGAGCCGGACATAGAGTGGACAAACAACACAGAAGATTAAAACGCCCTGGGGGGGACTGGAGGGGGGGGGGGGGGGGGGTCAGGAGTTGGAAAGAAGGTCTTTAAAGGAAGGGAGCGCCTGCTGAGTTTTTTGCGTGCTTTGGTTTTGAGCAGTGTGAGCGGAGTCAGACACACAAGGAGGGATAGAGAGAGGCTGAGAGAGAGAGAGAGAGAGGTTGGAAGAGAGAGATGGCGTGGCTGGGAGGGAGAGATGGAGTGGCTGGGCGGGAAAGAGAGAGGCTGGGAGGGAGAGAGAGAGGCTGGGAAGGAGAGAGAGGGAGAGAGGCTGGGAGGGAGACAGAGCGGCTGGGAGGGAGAGAGAGAGGCTGGGAGGGAGAGAGAGGGAGAGAGGCTGGGAGGGAGAGAGAGCGGCTGGGAGGGAGAGAGAGCGGCTGGGAGGGAGAGAGAGCGGCTGGGAGGGAGAGATGGAGAGGCTGGGAGTGAGAGATGGAGAGGGTGGGCGGGAGAGAGGCTGAGAGCGGCTGGGAGGGAGAGAGGCTGGGAGGGAGAGAGAGGGAGAGAGGCTGGGAGGGAGAGAGAGCGGCTGGGAGGGAGAGAGAGCGACTGGGAGGGAGAGATGGAGGCTGGGAGGGAGAGAGAGGGAGAGAGGCTGGGAGGGAGAGAGAGCGGCTGGGAGGGAGAGAGAGCGACTGGGAGGGAGAGATGGAGGCTGGGAGGGAGAGAGAGGGAGAGAGGCTGGGAGGGAGAGAGAGCGGCTGGGAGGGAGAGAGAGAGGCTGGGAGGGAGAGAGAGGGAGTGAGGCTGGGAGGGAGAGAGAGAGGCTGGGAGGGAGAGAGAGAGGCTGGGAGGGAGAGAGTGAGGCTGGGAGTGAGAGAGAGAGGCTGGGAGGGAGAGAGAGGGAGTGAGGCTGGGAGGGACAGAGAGAGGCTGGGAGGGAGAGAGAGAGGCTGGGAGGGAGAGAGAGAGGCCGGGAGGGAGAGAGAGAGGCCGGGAGGGAGAGAGAGAGGCTGGGAGGGAGGGAGGGAGTGAGGCCGGGAGGGAGAGAGAGAGGCTGGGAGGGAGGGAGTGAGGCCGGGAGGGAGGAAGAGGTGGTGGGGGGGCTTCATGGGTGGCATCGCTGACATGCGGTGACTTAAAACATGTGACACCTCACAATTACAACACATACTGGGCATTGGCGTCAGAGATGATTTTAGTTTGTTCGGTGAGTGTGACACACACACACACACACACAGTGTGGATTCCTTTCTTCGGCAGTGCAGCACTTGTTAGCTGGCGGGTTTGGAGGTATCTTACTCCAGCACCCTGGGAGAGCAGCGGTTGTAGGGAATGTTCATTTGCTAATTTGTCGTTTTATATAAGACTGTGGAGCAGTGGGGGTAGGGTGTGTGTGCGTGCTGGTGGGGGTGGAGGAAGGGGGTAGTGGAGGGTTTAGCAACATGGGTGAGGGTGTTAGTGCCCGGTGACAGTCTGGCTCAGTGATGCAGATGACTCCCGACCAAGTTATTTTTCTCAGAGAAATCGGGCAAAAATACCATGACGGTCGGAGAGCAAAAAGTGTCTCCATGCCCATAGACGGTATTAAGATGTCTCTGTCTCTCTGATCCACGGCCACCTCCTCCTCCTCTGCCCCCCTCCTTCTCCCCTTGTCTCTCACTCTTTAAGTCTGGGACTTGGGCCAAGTGCCACCAAGGACACTCCAGGGCTAATAAATCATCCTCATTTCAACATCTGCCAGGCCCCCAGAAAGGGCTACCCCTCGCAAAGATGGGCCCTTGGCTTTCTTCCTCTACCCAGCGCCCCCGCCCGGACGGGACAAAACCCCCATTGTCCCATCCCCAAGTGAAGAAGAGACCTTCTTTTTCTCCCACATGACAAAAGCCGTCTGTAGCCAAGATGTGGGCTGCCAGCGGAGATGCCGGGGCCCCGGCGGGGTGCCCTCACTCTCCCCCTTCCCTCCCTCTCCCCCTCTCTCCCTCCTTCCCTCCCTCTGCTTTCTGCTTTTAATACTCTCCTCCTGCGGGGTCACTCTCTCCGGTCGCCCCTGCCCCCTTTCATGCCGCCGCACTCTCAGCCTCTCTCCCTCTCTCCCTCTCTCCCTCTCGGCATAAAGACATCAAGTGACGGGAAGGGGGGGAGGGGGGGGCGAATTGACAGAAAGAGATATTAGACATGGCTGTCATTTGCCACTCCCGGCTCCTTTTGTTCTCAGTGTCATGGAAATACATACATAAACAGGCGTGGGGTTGAAAATCTGGGATCAGAAGCTTGTCGCATTATTCATATTGAGAGAAGGAAGAAAGAGAGAGAGAAAGAGAGGGAAAAAAACCTGCTGCTGCCAATTAAGGGAGAAGAAAACAAATCAATTCCCAGTGTTTAGATATAGCTCCACGGCCAAAGTGAAGCTAAGCTATTCATTAGCTTTCTCCTGTGAGGTTTTCTAAAGATGGCCTGGATCTTGGATTGTGTGTGTGTGTGTGTGTGCGCGCGTCTGTCAGAGCAGGAAGGAGAGGATCTGGAAAGGTGTCTTTAGGCTCATCGGTTACCCATAATGCTTCATGCTGCCTGAATGTGTGGCGCTCTTTCCCAGCACCTCGGACTCACCCTCAACAACGGCGAGATCCGCCCAGAACAGACTCTGCGCCAACCCCGTCTAGCTAACCTTCACAAAACAACACCTCTTTACAAAAGAGGTAAAATCAGGCCATTTAGGCTTAGAACACTTCACGGTGCATCCTGTGGTGAAAAGTACGTTGTCAATCAGAGCTGCTGTTTCACATTTTAGCTTGAATGGAGTGGCCAGAGTGTAATTGCGATTGCATTTTACCCAGTAAGGAATAGTAAGGAGTGTTGTAGGAATAGAATCACTGACAAAAAATGAGTTTGTGTGACAGAATATGAGATTAAAACCCAGCTTGGTCTTTGTCAATGCCTTACTGTTGTATCAGATAGAGTGAAAGACTCTAGCTTGTAAATTGCAAGCACACTACATCTTGCTGCCACGTAGAGCCTTGCCTTTTTTAGTCATGGTTTGCTTTCGCCGGTATTATAGTA
>NC_074695.1:39988328-40005828 GCF_029448725.1 Salvelinus fontinalis
ACACACACAAACATACACATGCAAATGAACACGAACACACACACACATCAGGCAACAATATCTGTGTGTTTTTTGTATGTCTTTCTCTGCCCTCTGGTATGATGGAAACAGTAGCAGACTGGCCCTCCCCTAGTTTGCCCCCCCACCCCCCTACATGTCTCATGTCCAGCCCCCCTCCCTCTCTCACTCAGAGCCCATCAGCAGTGGTAGTTGTGTATCTTATCTAGGCAGAGCGGCCCAGCTAGGGGATAACACTGTTAACAAGGCTAATGTGTGGCAGGAGTTGCAGAGAGGAGAGCTGCCCCTCATCACCAGCAGTGACTGAGCAGCTGGGGTCAAGGGCCTTTGACATCTCACTCTAACCCTGTACCTCCCATACCGTCTCTGTCTGTTTCTGTCTCTCTCTCTCTGCCTCTCACACTGCACACACATACCCCCTCTCCCTGTGTCTCTGTCTCTCTCTAACTCTCTCTTTCTCTGTCTCTCGCTTTCGTTCTCTTTTTCTCTTTTTCTCTCTGCGCTGGCGTCCAATATTAACATGGTGAAAAGAGGAAGAAAAGTCTCCCACCGCAGAGCCCTGCAGACTGAGCGGGCCTTCTCCTCTCTCTCTGTGCCTTGGGGGGAAAGACTTTTGTTATTTTAGAAAGCACACTGTTCAAGATTAATGTCAGCTAGAGGAGTGTGTCATCGGTCTTTAACGACGGTGCCGAGGCAGCGAATAAAGCTCGCACTGTGCTCTCTCACGGCCCCATCCGTACGGACGACTTCTCTCTCACCACGTCTTGGCTCGCTGTCCAAGTTCCCTCCGACGTCTTCATCCATTACCCAACGCTGAACGACCGACACCACAGAAACCTTAACGCGCCAGAGTCGGCGTTCAAAAATGTCTCAAGCCATTTCGTCACGCACTTTGTTTTCGCTAGTTGAGGCATCGGAAGTGGCACAAGCGTTGGTGTGCTCAGTCGCCGATACGAAAACAACAAAGGTCGGAGGCTTTCGCAAACGTTTTCCGCACTGATTGCTCTACTTACATGACTAATGGAAAGTTCCAGTCAAGTCATGACCATTAGACAGCCACCATAAAGCGATCCATCAGGCCGAGACAGATAGTTGTAAACCAGAGTTCAGCTTCTAAAGAAGTGGATCCCTATCTACCTTCCGTCGCGCCTTTTGAGACACGGAAAGAACCAGGACAACAACCGTTCTTAAAACTCGCTCATGCTTTATTTACGACACGAATTGTCACAACCATAGCATATTTCCATGACACCACTGATTATTGATAACCAGTTGTCTCTTTGGAGGTTGAGGACAGTCTCTGATGACGAATAGCAGGCCCTACTCAATGTCGGGAAAGTTCTTCCTGATAAGTGGCTAGTCGATAAGCCCGGGACAGCAATCTCTCTGGCGGAGATCCTTCTCGCTGACAGGGCAGTAAAGTCCTCCTAAAGGTGTCCTCTTATCTCCCTGCTAATAAAGTCATTTGTGATGAGCCCGAAGGTCAGCCAAGCCTGCTCTCTCTCCTTTCCGATGCGCGTCTCTGCAGCAGATGCCACCTGTGGGAGACCTGAGAGATCACGACCCGTCTCGACTGGAAAGCACGTGTGGTTCTTTGGCATGAAATGAAGGCGGCCCTATACGGCATTGGGGTGATAGCGGTGTAGTAGTGTCATGGACAGGGTTGGGTTGTGATGGACTGTCTGTCTGTCTGAGAACTTGACTGAGAAATGTTGAACTACAGCTAAGGGGCAGGATTCCATTGCAGTACCCCACAAATGGAGGAAATTCACTTGTTGTTTGACTCTGTGTCTCATCGTCTAGGATGGGTATTGTAAAATGAGAATAGAAGTGACAGCCATAGCTGGTGGTTCCATGGCCATGCATGTTCCTGTAGGCCATCCCTTTCATGACCTAAATGACTCATCAGAGTCAATGACATGTTGACTCATCACAAGCAGGGAAAACACATTCCTTTTGTCCAAGGGAGTGTGACTGTCTGTCCCCCTATCTCTGCTCTTCTATATCTTATTTAATGACTGTCCCCAACCACCTCCAAGGTCAATCATAAAGTAGAGAGAAAGAAAATAGCGAGAGTCTCTCGTCTCTCAGGGGATGTGTTTGTCGTTTGTGTCAAGCTGGGGTCGAATCCCTCGTCGTATCTCCGCGTCACCGCCAGGTTCATCTTGCCGCCTCCGCTCGCTCCTCCTCGTCCTCGCTCTGAGTAAACAAGACAGCAGTGAATCATGGGGATGCAATGTCCCGGGACGCGGCCCCCTAATCAATTACATTAGCCGCATCAATCATCGCACCCTGACGTTTATTGTGGAGGTGATGGGTTGATCCCGTGGACTTGGAGACAAGTCCTTGTGGTGATAAACGTCGCTATCTCTGGAGAGCACAGATAAATAGTATGCCTCAAGAGAGAGAGAGAGAGAGGGAGGGGGGGAACAGAAGAAACATGGACGAGGGAATGACAGAGACTCGACTGGTTGTTATCACATAGACGCCGGATGTCACACAGATCACTTAACTACATACGTCATCTGGAGAGAATCAGTGAGCACACAATGGGCTTTCGTTTGTCTTCTTTAACGCAAGTCTCCGTAAACGTTTAGTAATGGCTGTTTCAATCCCGAACGAGGTTCCATGTAGCATTGAAAGGTTTAAAGATTTTTTATTTTATTTTTTTATTTCACCTTTATTTTACCAGGTAGGCAAATTGAGAACACGTTCTCATTTACAATTGCGACCTGGCCAAGATAAAGCAAAGCAGTTCGACACATACAACAACACAGAGTTACACATGGAGTAAAATAAACATACAGTCAATAATACAGTGAAAAATAAGTCTATATACAGTGAGGTGAGATAAGGGAGGTGAAGGCAAACAAAATATATATATAAATAAAAATATAAAAAAAGGCCATGGTGGCGAAGTAAAAACAATATAGCAAGTAAAAAACAATGGAATGGTTGGTTTGCAGTGGAAGAAAGTGCAGAGTAGAGATAGAAATAATGGGGTGCAAAGGAGCAAAATAAATAAATAAATACAGTAGGTAAAGAGGTAGTTGTTTGGGCTAAATTATAGATGGGCTATGTACAGGTGCAGTAATCTATGAGCTGCTCTGACAGCTTAAGATGAGTTGATGAACTTATTAAACAGATGCCCTCAATTCAATCTATTGCAGACAAGTGTGTACTGTCAGGTGTGTACTGTTTGTCTGAGAACGTTTTGAAACATCCACCGATTGACTTCAGGAGAGTTTATTGACTGAACAGTATACTTGTTTATTTATTGCTTTTATTTCTAGGATATCGAGAGCAGTAACAACCTGACAACAGATTATCAGATAGCCACATGAAGCAGATTACCAAAGTCTCGCCATCACGTCATACTAGATATCCAATCGCCCTGCATGCAGCGTTCTCATTGGCTACCACAGCTATGATCTTGGCACTGTGTGGCCTCATCAGCCACCGTAGTGGAGTAAAACGAATTGTCGTGTATCACCAGACAGCGTCTCTTGGCTGTAGCGAGATGTAAATAATCAGATTGGACGCTCATCAAATCGCCAGGGTAAACGGTTGTGGAGCTACAGTCCATTTCCCATACACAAGCGCTTTTTATGGCTTTATCTCCAAGTCGGCCTCGAAATGATACAAATTTATAGCTATTATAGCTATTATGGTGTTATTTGGGTTGGTATTTTTATCACTGTGTCCTTGTACTGCTTCAATTATCATCAGAGGTAATTGTGTTCGAATTGAACTTGAAATGATGGGAAATGCAATAATTTGAGTTTGATTGCGAGTAATTAATAGCGCTTTCAAAAGTGGACAGACTTTCTAATGGTGCAGATAGCTGACTGAGGAATGATCTACATCTTTCCTACAGTCAATGTGTTTTCTGATAGAAATGTGAAATGTGTACAATATAACTCAATACACCAGAAATACACATCTGCAGATGTAGGTTGTTCATTTAAGCCAGTTTTCTACAGCAGGAAAAGAATCACGCAGCAACAGGAAAGGTCAAGGTCAAAGGTCAATTATTATGTGGATTATAATTCGTGGACATTTTTGTAGGGGTTGATAAATGTTTTGTAAGGTTGAAATTACAAGCTTCAGAAGCCTTTTTTTGAACCTCAAATACACATTTACAGTTAGTTCTCCTGCAACGCAACAGGGTGATCACATTAAAGGCTTTACCTAAAACCAGAAATGCCTTAAGTAGTTCCATACATTGAAACTAGTTAGGTGGAGGTATCCGTATCTCTCTCTCTCTCTGCAGTCAAAAACGGGTCATGTGACCTGTCTTTGTGCGCTGTTAGCACTGCTCTGCAGTCAGCCAAAGAGCGATTGAGAAATCTGAGAATTGTGGACAAATTCTTTGTTTTATTGAAAGCGTGCAGCCGAATTAGCTATTTTTTTAATCAAAAGTACTATACGTTTTGAGTCAGGAAATGTATACTGTACATTCCATCTAAAACGATTGAAATTATTTTCTCATGATTTAATGTTGCCGACTGCAACAACAGGAGAGATGGTTAACAACTGAGCATATACGCTCTCGTGGGGGAATCCCTTTACCTAAAAACTGTCCTCATTAACAATCACAGACGCAATTTATTTATTTTATTGGGGGGGGGGGGGGGGGGTAGTGAATACCGTAGCTTAGTGTTACAGATTAGTTATACGAAGTAAACAGCAACCTACAAACATATCTGGCAATGAAATACTTGCTTCTGATTAATAGAACTACTGGAGGGTTGCCAACGTTTACAATCTGTAGAACATGTTTTATGGGCATGGGGCTAAAAGTAATTATATTGTTGGGATATTCATTGGCCACTATCGACAGTGGAGGTGAGGGTTACAAATACACAATAGACCAGACCACATGCAACCAAATAGGCCTACCCTAGGTGGTCCTGGGGCCATGTATTTCACGCAAGGCTATACTATACAGTTGTTAAAAACATGAAATGTTGTCATGCAAATTAAACAAGGCTAGCTAACATATCAGACATGGGAGATTATGCTTATGGGGGAAAAGGCGTGCAGTTTCGATCCTAACGCCTTGATCACACCGATAGCGCCATTGCGCAAAATAGTACCCAACATCATCTGGATATGTTTGAACCAAAAGTTCAACATTCACCTGCTACCATTTCTGTCAAGCCGTCTACGTGTATGGTTTGATGCATACGTTCGATAGATCCATCGTATGCACCACACAGAATGCACTGCAACTCCCTCTGCAACTCAAGGCTGCAAGGCAAACGTAGCATTCCGTTGGAAATGAATGTACTTTTGGTGTACCATAACACAATGACGCTGTCGGTGTGATCAAGGAGTAAGTCATTAAACAACACCTTTCACCTTGCAACAACACCTTTCATTTTTCTTCTGTCTATTCTGGAATGTACGATGACACAATTACTGTCTATTACAATGTAAGGTGACACAATAACTGTCTATTGTATCCTCAACCAACATATGCTAACCGGTATAGCGCCTAGGCTACAACACAATAAGAACAACTCAAACAGCAATGATTAGACTAGTCGGAGGTTTACATACACTTAGGTTAAAACTTGTTTTTCAACCACTCCACAAATTTCTTGTTAACAAACTATAGTTTTGGAAAGTCGGTTAGGACATCTACTTTGTGCATGATTCACTGTATCACAATTCCAGTGGGTCAGAAGTTTACATACACTAAGTTGGCTGTGCCTTTAAACAGCTTGGAAAATTCCAGAAAATGATGTCATGGCTTTAGAAGCTTCTGATGGGCTAATTGACATAATTTGAGTCAATTGGAGGTGTACCTGTGGATGTATTCCAAGGCCTACCTTCAAACTCAGTGCCTCTTTGCTTGACATCATGGGAAAATCAAAAGAAATCAGCCAAAAGTTGTAGACCTCCACAAGTCTGGTTCATCCTTGGGAGCAATTCCCAAACGCCTGAAGGTACCACGTTCATCTGTACAAACAATAGTACGCAAGGATAAACACCATGGGACCACGCAGCCGTCATACCGCTCAGGAAGGAGACGCGTTCTGTCTCCTAGAGATGAACGTACTTTGGTGCGAAAAGTGCAAATCAATCCCAGAACAACAGCAAAGGACCTTGTGAAGATGCTGGAGGGAACAGGTACAAAAGTATCTATATCCATAGTAAAACGAGTCCTATATCGACATAACCTGAAAGACTGCTCAGCAACGAAGAAGCCACTGCTCCAAAACTGCCATAAAAAAGCCAGACTACGGTTTGCAACTGCACATAGGGACAAAGATTGTACTTTTTGGAGAAATGTCCTCTGGTCTGATGAAACAAAAATAGAACTGTTTGGCCATAATGACCATCGTTATGTTTGGAAGAAAAGGGGGAACGCTTACAAGCCGAAGAACACCATCCCAACCGTGAAGCACGGGGGTTGAAGTATCATGTTGCGGGGGTGCTTTGCTGCAGGAGGGACGGCATCGTGAGGGAGGAAAATTATGTGGATATATTGAAGCAACATCTTAAGACATCAGTCAGGAAGTTAAAGCTTGGTCGCAAATGGGTCTTCCAACTGGACAATGACCCCAAGCACACTTCCAAAGTTGTGGCAAAATGGCTTAAGGACAACAAAGTCAAGGTATTGGAGTGGCCACCACAAAGCCCTAACCTGAATCAGTTACACCAGCTCTGTCAGGAGGAAATGGGCAAAAATTCACCCAACCTATTGTGGGAAGTTTGTGGAAGGCTACCCGAAACGTTTGACCCAAATTAAACAATTTAAAGGCAATGTTACCAAATACTAACTGAGTGTATGTAAACTTCTGACCCCCTGGGAATGTGATGAAAGAAATAAAAATCATTCTCTCTACTATTATTCTGACATTTCACATTCTTAAAATAAAGTGGTGATCCTAATTGACCTAAGACAGGCAATTTTTTACTAGGATTAAATATCAGGAATTGTGAAAAACTGAGCTTACATGTATTTGGCTAAGGTGTACGTAAACTTCCGACTTCAACTGTACCTCTGCACGCTAGTTTTGACGCTTTCTCTTCTCCAAAGCACCGCTGTATTTTGGCACGGAACCAGATCCAGTCCATGGGACTGCAGAAGGACCAGCTGTGCCTTTTGAGTTGTCTTCTGTGTTTTGTTCCATCATTTCCGGTTGTATATCTTTTTTGAAGAAGTCATCGTCGATGAAGTGCTTACTACACATGTAGATTTGCAAGATTGGCTGTAGTGTTTACATCGTGTTTCCTGTTTTTTTATCGCTACTTGCAATTTTCTGCGTCTGTCTGTACCTTTCAACAGAAAAGAGTGACATTTTGTGCTGTAGCGACCCGCACAGACAGCTGTGTGTTATGTGTTAGGCTAGTAGGTGGTTGTGTTCGCGGGGTCCGACATGTCAGTCAACCTGCTATCTGCCAATCACGGGAATGCCTGGAATGTTCTGATGCCGGGCATCCTGGTGGTTGGCGGAGTGGCGTGGAGGGGGGTTGGGCAGGGGGATGGAGCATTGGAAGTTAAGACCAGGTTTTGCCTTTGTTCTCTCTCTTACGTCTGGGCTTCACAAGAGAAGGTCACGATTGGCTTGTGGGCTATCTTTCATTCAGTTGGCGTGTGCTACGGCCAAACAGTAGCCTGTGTAAAGTTGGTTTAATAAACCGTCCATTCGTAACTCAATCCTCTGTCTGGACAGTTGTTCTTTGATGATCTAGTCAGGTCATTACAGTGCCTTCTTCCCTTGATTTCTTCTATAAAGTGCAGACAGCGACCGAACACCAGCTTGCTCTTGCTGGCATCTCTTTGGATTGCCACTTTTCAGAGATAACTTTAGGCTACCTGTGATAAGTCTTTAAACTTTTGTGCAGGCTCCTTCTTACCCCCACACACATCTGTGACGTCAAGCTCCAAATAAGGGCATATACGTCACAGAGTTGCCACATGCGCAATTGTTCCTATCTCCGCTGTTGCTGCAGTTGGCCCTATAACATAATGATATAAATAATCCCAATCGTTTTAGGTTGAAAAGTACACATTTCCTGACTCAAAACCGATAGTACTTTTGATAAAAATAGTTCATTTGGCTGTACGCTTTCAATAAAACAAAGAATTTATCCCAAATTCTCGAATTCCTCAATCGCTCTTTGATTGACTACAGAGCAGAGCTAACAGTGCACAAAGACACGTCACGTGACCCGTTTTTGCAGCTTTCCAGTTTTAGACTGCAGGGAGAAAAAGAAGGCCAACTCCACCTCACTAGTTTCAATGTATGGAATCACTTAGGAAATGTTGGATTTTAGGGAAACTTCCCCTTTAATATCCAACATCTGTAGCACTCTGGTGTCTCTTTGAAATGTAACCCTGCGCGTCCTGAGTCTTGGGTTACCACCACAATACACACACAGGGCTGCTAGCCTTCCTGTTGTCGATGGCCTGGCTCATGTCTGGAGAGTTGGAACAAGGCCGGCCATTCCTCTCCCTCTGTCATGGAGCTGACAGCTGCAGGACTCTCTGTCATCATGATGGAGATGAGCTGGCCAGAGGGGAGGACGACACACACACACACACACACACACACACACACACACACACACACACACACACACACACACACACACACACACACACACACACACACACACACACACACACACACACACACACACACACACACACACACACACACACACACACACACAGCATTCTCCATTCACCTCTGAGTATTCATCAGTAAGCAGACAGGAACACAATTGTTCATCTGTAATTTTGACCTATTAACCCCAGACACCATTATTTCTATTTTAGGTGATCCTCAGTCTGTTCAGTGTCTAAAGACAATATACGTCTATTTTGAATCACCATTACAATGGCACCACTCTGGTCCTGTCTCCTCCACCTCAACATGGAACATGGAAAAAGATGCTTTGACCTTCAGGTACATGTCTATTTCTCCCATATCCTATGGGGCGGTATCTATGGCAGTCTCTGTGCTTTTGGCTGGGTCATACTCATTAGGGCACACTGTAGCAAAACAGTCAATTATTTCAGTCCATTTTATTCCGTTTTGTGCCTAGTGAACACAACCCTGGTGTCAATAAATTACACTGTCAAAATGTGGCCCCAGGAGAGAGAGAGAGAGAGAGAAAGGGGGAGTGAGGAAAGGAGAGAGGGAAAGAGGGAGAAAGGTCTGTGCTCCTACAAACAAACGATGTTCTGACATTACAAGCTGTTCGCTGTGACTCTCGGAACACGCGACACCCTTACTTCTCTCCAATTGATGAGACAACGTTGTAGATCCTTTTACGGGGAGAAAACGCATGCACTGTAAACATTTGTCAGGGGTCAGGACAAAGGGCCTTTGAGAGACCGAGAGAAAGAGACTGGGGAACTGTCTATACTGTGTTTATGGTTAAAGAAGGTATAGCGACTAGCCATAGCAGAGATGTCCGGGCGCTACAACCAACCAGGAATTTAGACATTCATAAAAAGTGCTCTGAGCAAGTAGACTAGTTCCCAAGTGCGTCAGCATTAACACTAGAGCCGCTGGGCCTTTCAGCCTATAAGTATTCGCTAGAGAACATTGTCGGGCGGCCCTCGTTAGCATACGCCTGGCCTTGATGGACCCCCCTTCCAGCCAATGATGGGTCAACATTCTAACAGTCTAATAAATACATTTCATATATGATGTCAGAATAATAATCACTTGGTTGTGTCTTAGGTAACATTAGAATATGAAAAAACATATTATTACAAAGAACATAATAGCGTTTTCATTAGTTCACAGTCACAATGGCCACAGTTCTTCATCATCACACTATTGTTGTTAATTAAATCAACCTCTTCATCACTCAGTGAGGCCTAATTTAAATTCAATTGTGAAGTAACACAGAGAGACATCCTGCAGTGCATTTATTTGTGTGAAAAAAAAAACTGGTAAAAAAGATCTTAATACCTTTCTGTTTGTGATTTCAATATTCTGACAACTGAGCAATGTAAAATACAAACAAGGGAAAGAGCAGGACTTGCTTTTTAATAAGCAGATTTTTATTTATTTACTAAATCAAACGTCAGTGGCCGTTGGCCTATGGCGGTTCTAGTGTTAAAGATGCTATTGACGTGACGGGAATTAAGTTGTCGTCAACCTTTTTTTCCCCCATCACTTAAATGGCTATATTATGTCTTTCTGGGGCAACAGTGTTTTAAGCAATCCTTTCACTCCTCTCGGAATCCTCACCTCCCCCCTTTCCCCCATCAGACTTGACTACGCGCAGCCAGGCAGGAAATACACTGGTCGAGGTATTTATTTATCTGGGGAAGAAATCTCATCATGCAGTCATTCCTCGTCTCTCTCGACTTGAAGGCATCATCTAGAACTGACCCCGGCTTAAACCCCAAAGCACAAAGAAAGCGCTTGCTTGTGCTCCCCCGACCCAAATATACAGTATGTGCACTTAGCCCCAACTCAAGGGACACCTTTCACTTTCATGTTAGGGGCCCCAAGTCTGCCCTTCCATCTTCTCCCTCCCCGTCCTCCCCTTTCCTCCCGTCAATATGTGGAAAAGCTACAAGCCCGTATCTAAGGGGAGGGGAGCAACCGACTAACCTTCAAAACCACCCCACCCTTTCCCCCTAAGTGTCGAAATTTCTCCAAAGTTAGTGTTAGTGTACTTTAAATACGCTTCTTCTCTTTGCACACCGTCTCTCTCTCTCTCTCTCTCTCTCTCTCTCTCTCTCTCTCTCTCTCTCTCTCTCTCTCTCTCTCTCTCTCTCACACGAGCCCTCTGGCGAGCAGGATGGACTTGTCAGACCAGCGTGAGGCGATGTAAGGAAAGCTCTTTGCATATTTACCCCGAAATATGCAAAAGCAGTAAATATTTATCCGGGCCCAATAAACAATACATAATTTTGCCAGGCGTCTTCCATCATCACATGACAATATACCCATGGCCCGCTTCCAAAAACCTCTTCCGATGACAGATCTGGTCTCTTAAGTAGGTTTATATGTTCTTCTTTGCATACAAAGGGGTCCCTGGTTTGAATTACAGGCTTCAATGGTTTGAGAGAGACATTTGACCCAATGTGTATTCCTACACAGACATACATCTCTGCGGAAAGAAATTGAGATGGGAGAATACTGGAATCCAGAGAGCCAATATCAGATTGATCAGATTGAAGCATGTTGCTAATGAAAAACATGTTGCCACCTATACCTCATACACTACCGAGATATCCCATCTTTCAAACTCCATGTTTGCCAGCAGAAGTGAAAAGCGTCTACGTATCATATGGATTGACTCTCGATCCAATTTATACGGCCTACAGGTCAAGCTCTAAATCTCTATCCAACGTCCCCCCTGTCCCCCCCTGCGTGTTCCAAGAGGCCGTATGTGATCATTAGGGAAGAGGTGGAGATATTTCTCCCCCCCAGCCCCGACGACATATCGATACGCCACAACCTTATCAAAATCAAAGACAGAAGATGCCATATATCATGGTGTGAAAGCTACCCCGACCAGGATACTGTGTATGCAATCCTCTTAGCCACCAAGGTAGCATTATTTATTGGTCGGCGACCATGTGGCTGTCAAAGCATCTGTTGGCCGGAGATCTATCGCCCCTCCCTTATTCACTTATGATTATTACTGATCATCCTCCCAAATGACTTATCAATAAAGTGGGCCAGCCGGCTAATTTATCGCTATGGCTCTGTCGATATGAAGTTCTGCGTCGCGGCTTAAAAGGATAGAGGCCCAATGCTAAGGTGATGGATGAGGCGTGAGGCCTGTATGAAAATATGACCCTTTTAATACATTTGCTACTGTGCTCTCTCTTTCTCTTTTGCGTTTTTAACAACTCCGAGGCACAACATCGATTTCTCTCTCTCCCGGCATTATAAAATAATGTACCACTGTCAAGGTGTATTTGCTGAGCAAGTGCGGACCGTGAACCCTTCAGCGCTAATATTGTCCTGAAGAGAACAATTCACTCCAACAAGAAGTTGAAGAATGCAACAGGAGTTCAGTCTGTCAGTGTATACTTAGTGAATATTAAGCTGTGGAATATTAGCCAAATAAATCACACTCCTATGTTGCTTGTATGGATAGTACGTTGATATGAGTCATAGGAACCATTTAAACAATAATGCAGCTCGTCCCGGGTTTTATTGAAAAGCACCCGTCATATTTTATTGTGACATTTGCCCGAGCATAAATCATGGGAACTCTTAAAGGACTCTTAAATGACTTGTTGCTCGCACTGCAAACACGCCTGTTGTTTGAGAAGTGGCCGTGACGGGCCCGCACAATGGCAGCGCGTGTTTGCCAAATCTGCCCTTTGTGTTTTCACTCTATCTCTTGGAAGGTTTTAGTTCCGCCAACTAACGCCTGGCCCATCCCGATATGTTGAGTAATAACGTTGTTAGCTCTAGCCCCGTCAAACCAATCTCTGATCTCTCTCACCTTTGTATTGGGCCCAGACAATAGGACTAGTGCATTCCTCTGCCATCCGCTAACATGGTCTGTATGCCTTTCTCACATTCGACTGACAGCCAAAGTGGAAGACGTTGATAAGGCTATAATATGGAATCAAACAATGCTAAGCTGGGAGCCATTATGTTTAATTGCCCCCCCCATCAATAGCCCTCGGAGCATTCTGCTATCAGGACTGCCGTCATGTTTACTTTGGCAGACGGCTTCAAGTCCTCAGCTTATTAAAGTCTTCATAAATATATTCTATCAGAATGCTGCCTAGCTTCCTGGTATTTAGCAGGGAGGATTTCCCCCACCTCCTCCCTCCTTCTCTCCATCCTTCCCTCCTTCTCCGTGTTCTTTCTTGAGCAGGCTCATTGTTAAAATATGTTTTAAGTAGTGATAGCGCCGTATCTGTTGGGAAGTCCCAAAATAGCCCCTTTACACCCTACTGAGGACAAATGACCCTGGAACACAAACTGAGTCCAAAAAAAACCTATCCAGTCAGACATTATCCTTACTCAAACAAGATTCAACTGATTAGAGAGAGAGCGAGAAAGAGAGAGAGAGAGAGTGAGCGGCTGGGAGAGAGAGGCTGGGAGAGACAGAGAGAGAGGCTGGGAGAGAGAGAGGCAAAGAGAGAGCAAGCCTGTTTTGGTCCAGGGCTATCAAAGCGATATCAGAAGTGTACACCTCATAGGAAAAGACTGCAGACTAGTGATATTTTTCTTGAAGCGTGTCGGCTGTGAAGGGTTGAGAGCGGCTGGTGCTGGAGAGAATCACAGTGATTAATTTGCTGCAATCATGTTTGACATGATAGTTAGTGCCCAGTTTAGACGGCAGAGCAGTGGAAACCAGAAAGAGCTCTCTCTCTTTCTTTCTCATACACACATGCACGCAAGCACACACACACACACACACACACACACACACACACACACACACACACACACACACACACACACACACACACACACACACACACACACACACACACACACACACACACACACACACACACACACACACACACACACACACACACACACACACACACACACACACACACAGGCAGGCACACTCAGCCGTTTATTATGCAGTGCGCGATCGCGCCGCGGAGGACCGCATCCGTGCTAATCTATAGGTCACGAAATCAATAATGTCCCGGCATTGCCACAATTAACTCTTGCCAGCTGGAGAAAGTTCTCAATAACTGCATAGCAAAACTTCCAATTTGTGGCTTTCTTGGTGTGGCTCCTGTAGCCAATGGGTTGTCAGTCTGTCGGTTCAAAAGGCCTTGAGGTCTGTTTGCTGGTGTTTCTTTTTGGAAACTTGCGGCTTCTGACATCCATAACCATCCATTGGCCGTGTTGCTATATTGCCTCATATTATCCAGACTTGAGGAGAATTGTTTTTGGCAACGAGTGCCAACATTTTCCGACAGCGAAACCTCTGAAAGTGATCTTTTTATTTTTAGTATTTTTGTTTCTGTGCTACTGGTGTACATCTGGATGCGCTAGCCTTTGTCGTTGATCCCTGACTAGTTAAAGCACTATCGCTAATTCCTGGACTCGCAATAAGTGGACCCCCAGTTTCCATAGTGATTGTGTCTTGCGAAGTGGGGCAGGGGTTGTGAAGGCAAACGACCACGTGGGCTTTGTGTAGGGCCTACATCCTCTGAGGGGTAGAGAGAAGAAGGGGTTCTAGAGGTTCTGGAATTAGCTGGGCCCGATTTGCTCCATGTGTGCCTGGCTTGGCAACGATGGGGGGGGGCTGTAACAATGCAGCCGTCCGTAAATAGAAATTATGTTTTTAGCTATAAACTTCATAATGTGGGGGGGGGGGGGTTTCTCATTTCTCGACATGTGCGAAAACACACAAATACACACACACACACCTAATGAGGTTTAGACAGTCACCGTGTTGGAATGATTCCGCAGGTGTCTGCACTTTCATCAAGACCCGTGTATTTACGTTTGAGGTCATTTCAGGCCAAAAAATGGGTTTCGTGCCCAGACACACACCTTCCACTGTCTCCATGACACCGGCACTATTTGCCATAGTTTCTCTCCTCGTCATGTCCATAAGACCTATTGACAAGTTAGCACAGGTTAGCATTAGCCTAGTGCAGATAGGACCACAAGGGTACAATGTAAAACCGCTCTGTCGAGGGATCCAGAAATAAGCTCACCTCTGTTTTGAGTGTTCCCTCTGACGTGGAGAAAAGTGACTTTGAAACGATGGTGACACGGGCAATAAATCATACGCTGGTGTTAGTCAGGAAGGCCAATCACTTTTTCCCCTCTTCTAATTAATAGGCTATTTATTTGCTTGGCTGGGCCTCTGTAAGGCTGTGGAGAGTGTGTGTCTGTGCGAGTGCCTGTGTGTCCGTCTGCAGGAGCTGAAGGAGAGGGAGGGAGAGAGAGGCAGACTTGGGCCTTGCGCATCACACCTATAACCTCATGCGTTACGGCGCAGGAGACCCCATTCACTGCTGCTCTTCAGAGCAGAGCACACAGCAACTTCACCGCTGCTATTCAGAGCAGAGCACACAGCAACTTCACCGCTGCTCTTCAGAGCAGAGCACACAGCAACTTCACCACTGCTCTTCAGAGCAGAGCACACAGCAACTTCACCGCTGCTCTTCAGAGCAGAGCACACAGCAACTTCACCACTGCTCTTCAGAGCAGAGCACACGGCAACTTCACCGCTGCTCTTCAGAGCAGAGCACACAGCAACTTCACCGCTGCTCTTCAGAACAGAGCACATGGCAACTTCACCGCTGTTCTTCAGAGCAGAGCACACAGCAACTTCACCGCTGTTCTTCAGAGCAGAGCACACAGCAACTTCACCGCTGCTCTTCAGAGCAGAGCACACAGCAACTTCACCGCTGCTCTTCAGAGCAGAGCACACAGCAACTTCACCGGAGAGGTTTTCATACTTACTCACTTTAAGCAGCTGGTTTTCGAAGCTCAATGCAAAACGAGAAAAAAGTCTTTCCTCAGAGACTCACGTTGAGATTTGGAGATCGCCAGCCGAGAATGAAAAGGGGAGACAAGGGAAGAAGCGGGTCTAACCCAATAGCTGAAAGACATTCAACCGTCAGTTTAACTGCTTATGTCTGTTTGCATGTCTCCTACAGTTTCGGGTTACTCTCGCACAATTTGATACATACACATATTTATGTTTGGCGTGTCGAGAGGGTGGTGGGGAGAGGGAGAGAGGGCCTAACCCTGTTGGAGTGCCTGGTAGCGTTTTGCAGAATCAATGAAGCTGTTACTTTGTAAACTGTTACAGCTGCCCTCCACATATTACCATAGGGGGAAGGCCCCTCTCGCCTCTCTGTCTACCCTCCTCCTCTTTTCTCTCTCCCTCTATTTCACCTATCACTCTTTATCTATCCTCTCTTTCCTCTCTCTTCTTTCTCTATCCTCTCACTCTCTCAGTCTCGATCTTTCTCTTTCTCTCTTCCTCTCTTCCATTATCTGTGTCCATCACTTTTAAGGGCTATTGTCAGAGCACAATTTGAACAGGATGGCCAGGAATGTGAAGGAGGGTTCTTCTTATCAGCACCACCACACACAGAAACGCGCAGCAACACACACAGCCGCGTGAACACACACAAAACACAAACACACACACACACACAACTGAGTGTTGCCCATGCTCCATATATCTCTCTCTCTCTCTCTCTCTCTCTCTCTCTCTCTCTCTCTCTCTCTCTCTCTCTCTCTCTCTCTCTCTCTCTCTCTCTCTCTCTCTCTCTCTCTCTCTCTCTCTCTCTCTCTCTCTCTCTCTCTCTCCCTCTCTCTCTCTCTCTCTGTGCCTCTGAGCAGTTTCCCTGCACTACAGCCATTTATAAACACACACCAAGGGTATATTTGGACGTTGTTGTGTGTGGTGGGCTTGAGGGGGCTTATGAGTTACACATGGGCTGTGGTGGACCAAACACAAAGACCTCGACGTCGCTAGTTTAAAATCGTGTCATTGAATTGCGCCGCCGGCTGGCGTGATTTTGTTTTTACGATGGGGGATGGCTATGACAAGGCTGAGGATTAGATTCTAGATGTAAGTGTACTCGTGTAAGTATCTGTGGTGTAATTGCTTCCATTCAGTGGGCTGGGAGATCCACTGACAGCTTAATGTAGTGAACCGCAGCTTTGGTCCACTGTCTGTCTGTCTGCAGCACACATGGATGAGTCTTAAATACAGATGTCTGAAATGGCAATCTATGGTTCCTGGTCAACAGAAATGCTCTAAAGAGGAGTAGGGTGACATTTCGTATGTAGAGCACATGGACTGGATGCCAGTCTCCCTTGACAGAAAATGGTAGACACTGAGACCTATTGGCAATACTAGATTACTTTAACAATTTTTTGGTCTTCATTTAACCAAATGTGACCGACCGGCTCGATTCGGTCTCATGCAGCAAAATGTAAAATTGTGTTTTTTTACATTGGATAAAAGTAGAGACAGAGCTAGAAAATGGTATATCATACACTGCAGTTGAGGAATAATGGGGAAGTTATTCTGCTTTGAAAGTTGATCAACTTGTAACCTCACTTTTGAGAAAAAGGCCTTTGAATGTTTTGGTACTACTACTGGAGAGCTTTTCTTTGTCTACACCCATTTAGCGTTGTTCACACCCTCTTAAGCTTTAGCCCCACCCATCTCTTTAAGGGTTGATCCGAGCATTCGGTCCTAACAGCAGTCAAGCACCCAAGCTAACTGGCTAACGTTGGCACAGAGAACAGCTCACTGACCATTTTACTCGTCCTAGCAGAGCTGGTTAGGCTGTTTTTATATTATCCGGAGCGTTGGTGACGGCAACTGTGCTGCTGGCAAATATTTAAGCTTTTTTGCCAACGTTTACTGACACCGGCCATATTCAACTCTGTGTTGAGTGTTCTTAAATTCATCAGTTATTCTGCGCTCTGGCACACTCAGACGAGAGTGCTCTAAAATTGGAGTAGATAGCCAGAGTGAATTTACCAGCTGCGTCTATCAACAGTTCTCACAGTGA
>NC_074695.1:40010828-40030828 GCF_029448725.1 Salvelinus fontinalis
GAAAATGCAAATTGAGTCGCAGCTCGGATACAGCCAGTCAGTGAAGTCAGTGTAGGATAGAGTTCTGTGTGTATTATATTGAGAGGGTTCTGTGGTTGTTGTGTTGAGAGGGTTCTGTGTGTATTATATTGAGAGGGTTCTGTGGTTGTTGTGTTGAGAGGGTTCTGTGTGTATTATATTGAGAGGGTTCTGTGGTTGTTGTGTTGAGAGGGTTCTGTGTGTATTATATTGAGAGGGTTCTGTGGGTATTGTATTGAGAGGGTTCTGTGTGTATTATATTGAGAGGGATCTGTGTGTATTGTATTGAGAGGGTTCTGTGGGTATTGTATTGAGAGGGTTCTGTGTGTATTATATTGAGAGGGTTCTGTGGGTATTGTATTGAGAGGGATCTGTGTGTATTATATTGAGAGGGTTCTGTGTGTATTGTATTGAGAGTGTTCTGTGTGTATTGTAGGGTAATGTGTGTATTGTATTGACAGGGTAATGTGTATATTGTATTGACCGGGTGATGTGTGTATTGTATTGACAGGGTGATGTGTGTATTGTATTGAGAGTGTTCTGTGTGTATTGTATTGACAGGGTGATGTGTGTATTGTATTGACAGGGTGATGTGTGTATTGTCTTGACAGGGTGATGTGTGTATTGTATTGAGAGTTTTCTGTGTGTATTGTATTGACAGGGTGATGTGTGTATTGTATTGACAGGGTGATGTGTGTATTGTATTGACAGGGTGATGTGTGTATTGTATTGAGAGTTTTCTGTGTGTATTGTATTGACAGGGTGATGTGTGTATTGTATTGACAGGGTGATGTGTGTATTGTATTGACAGGGTGATGTGTGTATTGTATTGACAGGGTGATGTGTGTATTGTAGGGCCTATAATACGCGGTGACCTCCAATCGGCTGCTCTGTGGTCTCAAATGATCGGAACGGACTGACTTTATCTAGCGTATTCCCAGTGTTTGTGTATGGGGGGGAAACTCACTTCCAGTGTAGACCAAAAGCTGCCTGGTGGTGTACGCATTGCTTTTTGTGGGCATTACAATGGTCCTATTGAAAAGTCATTGCTGTGTCGTCTCCCATGCTGGCGCTTTGTGGTGATATTATTCATCTAGGGAAATGATGAAGACATCACATACAGTAAGTTGTAAACCCTATGTCATCATATCCTATTGAGAGGACACTACTATGTACGCACACACACACACACACACACACACACACACACACACACACACACACACACACACACACACACACACACACACACACACACACACACACACACACACACACACACACACACACACACACACACACACACACACACACACACACACACACACAACCCATTGTGACTATAGAAGTGGCTCTGCACCCGTTCTTAAGTGCGGTCCTCCACTCCCACTCCCTTCATTCTGTCCTCCATCCCTCTGTCTCCGTGGCGACGAGGAACCAGCTGGGGTCTTGTGGGGCCTCCCTCCCTCCAATCACCCTCATCTGTTCTCCCTCCCACTCCCTGTCCGTTTACTCACAGAAAAGGGCCTCTGGCTATTGGAAAGAGAGAGGGAGAAGAAGTGAGAGATCATCCATAACATTATACTATTATCTATGTTTCCATCACAGTGCTTGACCCTACAGATCTCTCTCTCCCCGAAACCAAAACAACACCTCGTCCCAAGAGGCTTTGCGCCGCGATAGACAGACTAGACCCCAAAAACGGATAGACAGAGAGAGAGAGAAATAGAGACTAGACTGAAAACAGAGGGAGGTATAAAGGAGGAGAGAAGATGTTATTGTAGCTCCAAAGCCGCCTTAGTGAAATCTGCCGAGGACGCGAGATAGCTGGATAAGAGCGGAGTCAAGGGGCTTCCATTCACTCCCCAGACTCTAAAGGAGGTGTGAGTTTGTTATCCCTCTTTTTCTTTATTTCCCACTCACTCTCTCTCCTCTCTCTCCCTATCTCTCTATCTCTTCCTACCTCGCTCTCTCATACTCTCCCTCCCTCTCTCTCTCTCTCTCTCTCTCTCCTCTCAATCCCCAACCTCTCTCTCTCACACTCTCCCTCCCCCTCTCTCTCTCTCTCTCTCTCTCTCCTCTCAATCCCCAACCTCTCTCTCTCTCACTCTCTCTCTCTCTCTGTTTCTGTCTGGGGGTATTAGATTAGATGGCGATACCCATCATTGCAGGTTGTTGATAGGATCAGCTGTGGTTGGGTTCTGAACAGTCCTATCTGTCTGTCTGTCTCTCTGTCTGTTTAATCCCCACTTCTGTTTATCCCACCTGCCATTCACTGATTTCCCTGGTCTATGGGATGTGTGTGTGTGTGTGGGGGGGGTGAATGTGTGTCAATCCCTCCAACAGAAGACCGTCGCTGTCTTTTAAACATGTGTAAACACAAGCTAGATCAGGACTTAGATAGTATTAAGACACGGACACCCTCACAGTGCAATCGATATGATGTAATTGCTTTTTATCCCCTCCGATCCTCACCCCAAACAACACTATCTTTCTCTCTTACTCGCTCTTATTCCTTAGCACTATCTCATTCCATCCTTTCAAGGGTGCAAGGATTACGTCTTTTCATCAAGGATTTTTCCTTTGCAAGGTGTGAATGGAAAATTAAAGCAGTGATATATTTGTTACGTAAGTCATCGCTCTCTGTTTGTCCAAGGAGACAGGGGCAAACACAGTTCTTCAAAGCGGGACTCTTGATGCTTTGGAGGAGAGAGATGAATGAACTCTCGGCATCATTTGACAAGGACCCAGGCAGAGAAATGTTTTGGCGTTCTTTCCCCCAATTTATTTGTCCGTCTCTATCGATAACAGCGTGCTACAGTTTTATTTCAGTGCGGAAAAGCACAATTCATCAGTGTGTGTGTTTAGTGGTTGTTCTAAACTGTGTGAACCTTCAGTTGTTCTTTCCCAGTCTGTTACCCCCATGAGGTTCTAGCTGGGTTGGGAGTAAATCGTTTTTGGCTCTGGTTGGGAAAATGTTGGGGGGGAGAAGTGTTGGCTAGGGGTCAGTGGTGTGTGTGTGTGTGTGTGTGTGTGTGTGTGTGTGTGTGTGTGTGTGTGTGTGTGTGTGTGTGTGTGTGTGTGGCAGACCTGATTTCTTTTTTTTAACCAGGGAATTTAGTCTTTAAATGTGCTCTTTCTTTTAAATGGCCTTAAATTTATGAAGGTTATTAAGGGACCGAAAGAAAAGCATTACAGGTCACAGAAGCGATTCTCCGCTCCGGGGGAAACCAGCCCTGTAAAAAAAAAAAACGATGATTGATTGATAATTATGATAATTTGTTTAAAATGATAATCTGGAAGGATATTATAATCACTGCCACCCCGGCCACACCACAGGGGCAGCCCGTTTCCCATAATGTGGGGCCATCAGAAATGCCCCCTGGTTACGAGTGACGGGGGTGTGGGGTGGTAGGGGGGTGGATACGAGAGGGGCTCCCGGTCTTCTCCCCAGGGGCGATGGGCGGCTGATGAATGATGACCCAGAGGAGCTGGAAATCAGAGCAGAATAAACAGGCTGAGAAGACAGGAGGGGCTGTTAACTATCTGTAGCAGGGAGAGGGCAATTATACGGCCAGGCAGGGAGGCAGGCAGGCCACAGAGAAGCCAGGCTCCTGGCCCTGAGGGGGTGAGCAGAGGGGCCCGCAAGAATGTGGAGACCTCCTATAGACCTCCACGACCCTCACATACGCACACATGCATGCACACCCACACACACACACACATTTCCCCCTTGCTCTGTCCGGTGAGGCTGTCAAAGGAATTAGTCTATCCTCCACTTTCACTGGTGGCCATGTACAAGGAGTCCACACAATGCCACACTATGTACATAGTCATTGAACACTGGTCACTTTAATAGTGTTTACGTACGGTTTTACCCACTTTATATCTATATACTGTATTCTAGTCAAGGCTCATCCTATATAACTAGTGCTGTACACACCTTTTCTATTTACATAATGTCTATTCACACCATTCACAGTATGCAGGATGTTATTTATATTCTGCTCAGGTCCGGAAGCTAATTTCCTACATTTATTTATATTTTGCCATGGGGTTTTGTACTGTCTATTTTTATATACTGTATTCTCCACATAGCTCATTGTAAAATTTCTACTACTGAACATTGCATTTTATTTACACTGTTCATGTATTTATATACTGGATTCTTGACATAGCTCACTCTAATAGATCTACTGCTGAACATATCATTCTTAGTATATCTACTGCTGAACATATCATTCTTAGTATATCTACTGCTGAACATATCATTCTTAGTATATCTACTGCTGAACATATCATTCTTAGTATATCTGCTGCTGAACATATCATTCTTAGTATATCTACTGCTGAACATATCATTCTTAGTATATCTACTGCTGAACATATCATTCTTAGTATATCTACTGCTGAACATATCATTCTTAGTATATCTACTGCTGAACATATCATTCTTAGTATATCTACTGCTGAACATATCATTCTTAGTATATCTACTGCTGAACATATCATTCTTAGTATATCTGCTGCTGAACATATCATTCTTAGTATATCTACTGCTGAACATATCATTCTTAGTATATCTACTGCTGAACATATCATTCTTAGTATATCTACTGCTGAACATATCATTCTTAGTATATCTGCTGCTGAACATATCATTCTTAGTATATCTACTGTAAATTAATCTGGTGTATATACGTATAGATTGCATTTGGACTACTGTTACAGTGCTATTTGGATTCATTCCGACATTTCAAAATGTCTTGTTGTTTATTTTAATTTTCATGTAGATTATTGGTGTACTTGTTTGACATTTTACTGTATTGTTATGAGCTAGTAACATAAAGATTTCGCTGCACCCGCTATAACATCTGCTGAACTGTGTTCGCAACCAATACACTTTGATTTGATTTGTTATGCTGGCATAAATGGCTACTCTCGGTCTGAACAGAATCAAAATCATGCTTTTTCTGTTGGAGTTCGGTGCAAAGAGACCCCTTTCTCATGCCTCCACCCTCCACAGACAGAGAGAAAAATACCCAGTCATTTAAATCATTTAGCCTTCTCTGTCAGCGTGAGCGGAGGGATGTGTAAAACTAATATTTGGGATTTCCAGGCCCGCTATGAGATGACTTGATGGTAATAGCATTTCTTTCCTCTCCGGCAGCTCGGTTACATTTGAATGGTTCTGGCTGATATGTTATGTTTTTTCGGCCTGCCCAGAGATCCCTCATTCCAAGTATACGCTAGGGTCATGTCTGGTTCCTCACATGTGACTTGGAGTTTCTTAGCTTGTTAGTGGCAGGATTCCCTGTAGCATGTTAAGCTGATACAACTGGACAGACAGTTATACAAACATGAAGAGAAGTATGAAGTAGTGTAGTATGGGGAATATGTAGGGGAATTTGAAAGGAAAATGGGGGCGGGGAGGGGTAAGTTTCACCCATTACTGTGCCACCCATAGCTCAAGACTCCTCTCTTGTTCTCTCTCTCTGACTGCTCTGTGGGAACGGGCCCGGCGTCGGTGCAGAATGGTGTCATTATTCCTGGGCCTTCAGAGTCCACTGGCCATCACACACTGAACCTTCAGTCTCTGAGCTGAGGCTAGCTCTGTCCTGTGATCAAGCTGTGTGTGTGTGTCCTGAGTGAAGAGATGGCCATGCAGGACAGTGTGTGGGCCCATCTGACATATCTGTGTGGTTATCGCTGATCAGCGCCGGACGTCACCGCTCGCGGAAGCGCTGGGACTGGAATTCAAGTGGGAGTGGGAGAGAAAAGAAAGAAAGAGACAGAGAATGACAAGAGCGAGGGGGCGGAGGGGAAGAGCGAGGCGGCTTGAAGGGACACCGTGGAACTTTCACTTCTTCGCTTGCTGCGTCAGCCTGCAACTCTGACCTCCCTCTCTTTCTCTCATAACCTTTCCCCCAATGGGCCCCCCCCACCTCTTTCTCTCTGAGCCTTCAAAAGGAGGCAGACAGACAGACAGTGGCTGGGTCTGTCATGTGAGGGTGTCTTCGTTATGAGGCCTCTCGCTCTCTGTGTTTCTCTCTTTCTTCCCTCTCACTTCTAATCTCTCTCTCTCTCCTTCTCTCTCTTCCCTCCCTCCCTCTCTCTCCCCCCTTTCTTCCCTACCTTCCCCCCCCCCCCCTCTCTCTCTCTCTCTTGCTCTCCCTCTTTTGTCCAAACTGTCACCCTCTCACCCACTCTGTGAGCAGGAGTCCATTAAATCCGCGCCCCTGAAAGCAGAGGGGTGGCCATTCTGCCGACACACATAATAACATGTGGGTCCACTGCTCTGGGCTGTTGCTATGGGAGCATGGCGACTCCCTGAAGAAGTTAGGGAGAACAGATGAGGAGAGATGTCAACTTTTTAAGAAATCCTTGATTTAATTCAGTTAATGTACATGTCTATCGAAAACACAACGCCCAAAAGTGAAAATGCATCACTGCACAGGTCCCCTTTCTCTTCTGAGGAGGGGAGGGGGCAGGGGAGGGGAGGGGAGGGGAGGGGAGGGGATGTTGATGGTATGTGATGAACTGAGAATGAGGAAAGCCGCTGGTTAAAAGGGAGGTGTTTCTGAACAAAGTGTCCTGTTTCAAATGGCTACCCCATACAGTGCCCTCCTCATCCTCTTGTCTTTTCTAGCTTCACTTTTCAGACTCTTTGCTGGTTTGTTTTCTTATGGTCCCTGGCCACAGACCCATCCATAGGTTCAGAAAGAGAGAGGGGGAGAGAGAAAGACAGACAGACGGACGGACGGACGGACGGATGGACAGAGGAGGAGGACAGACGGAGAAAGGGGGGACAGACCGAAAGAGAGAGGGGGAGAGAGAACGACAGACAGACGGCCGGATAGGCAGACAGAGAGGAGGACAGACGAAGAGAGGGGGGATAGACAGACAGAAAGAGAGAGAGGGAGAGAGAGAGAGAGAGGAGGACCTCCTGTAATCTGGAGGAATGCCAAAATGCCCAGGAGAGGCACGTTGCCAGCCAGCCCCTGTCCCGCTCCCAGAGACAAACTCCGTCTGGACAGAGAGAGTGAGAGTGCTAGAGAGAGAGAGAGATCCAAGGTCATGTGAAAGAAAACCCCTCCATCCCCCATCACCAGCCCCCTGGAATATTTTAGGCAGACAAAACAGTCAAAAATGACAGACGGAAAGAAAATGGAATGGCAAAGAATGGGGATAGCGGAGACGATTAGGGTGTGTGTGCAGAGATTGTGGAAGGGGTCTGGCGTTGGGTAAGGGGTCATTGGGGACCTCTTATCTGGAGAGGACTGGTATGGTACAGGAAGTGTGTCATGTGGTAAATAATGTATGCAAGGCAGGCGCACCACAGACATTGTTTCAAGCGAGTGTGTGTGTGTGTGTTGTATAGTGTGTGCAAGGCAGACTCACCACAGGCATTGTTTCAAGCGAGTGTGTGTGTGTGTGTGTGTTGTATAGTGTGTGCAAGGCAGACTCACCACAGGCATTGTTTCAAAGGAGGGACTGTATACTGGAACAGCAATGATGAGCATGAAGCTTACAGCGGTATGGTGAAGTTGCCCCTAGGCACCAATCTAGGGTCACTTCAGCATTTCCCCCCTTAATGGGTAAGAATAGGATTTGGGGTGCGTAAGCTGATCCTAGTTCAGTGTCTAGACGGGGTCACAAGGGGTAGCTGACCTCTGGTCAGGGTTAACATGTATTCAAAAGGAGACACTTACCCATTGTCACCTGGTCACCTGACATCCACATACGTGTTTTTTTGGTTTTATTAAGTGATATTGTGAGGGGGGAGAGAGAGTGGGGGAGAAAGAGAAGGAGAGAAGGAGAGAAACACAGAGACACACACACAGATAGACAGCACTCCCATCTGTGCCACACATGGTTGGGATTGCCTCGTAGTAATCCCCAGGTCACTCTCACACATACCTCCAGGGTTTCCCACAGCTCCTGCTGTCACACATAGGGAGGTATGTGTGTGTACATGCGTGTGTTTGAAAGCGTGTTTGTGTGTGTGTGTAAGAGAGCTTGGCGTGTGCGTGTGAGAGAGAAGGTTTGGTGTGTGTCAGTGTGTGTGGGTGCTTATGTGTGTAGCATTTTGTGTGTGTGTGTGTGTGTGTGTGTGTGTGTGTGTGTGTGTGTGTGTGTGTGTGTGTGTGTGTGTGTGTGTGTGTGTGTGTGTGTGTGTGTGTGTGTGTGTGTGTGTGTGTGTGTGTGTGTGTGTGTTAGCAAGACGTGTTTCTATCCACCGTCATCAGAGGGCTCTCCTCAAAGGAAAATAAACAAAACACTTAAGTGTTTTCTTCCTTAGTTAACTGTTCTGTCATGCAAAAGGAGAAATGTCTCAGTGAATATCAGGATAGTACTTTATTTAATTTGTCCATCTATCTCTGCGGAAGAAAATATTAATTGCAATCAATTCAAACTCAAATGAAAAACATCAATACAATAGTAAAATAGAATAATATACACATAGAACATAGTAAAATAGAATAATATACACACAGAACATAGTAAAATAGAATAATATACACACAGAACATAGTAAAATAGAATAATATACACACAGAACATAGTAAAATAGAATAATATACACACAGAACATAGTAAAATAGAATAATATACACATAGAACATAGTAAAATAGAATAATATACACATAGAACATAGTAAAATAGAATAATATACACACAGAACATAGTAAAATAGAATAATATACACACAGAACATAGTAAAATAGAATAATATACACACAGAACATAGTAAAATAGAATAATATACACACAGAACATAGTAAAATAGAATAATATACACACAGAACATAGTAAAATAGAATAATATACACACAGAACATAGTAAAATAGAATAATATACACACAGAACATAGTAAAATAGAATAATATACACACAGAACATAGTAAAATAGAATAATATACACACAGAACATAGTAAAATAGAATAATATACACACAGAACATAGTAAAATAGAATAATATACACACAGAACATAGTAAAATAGAATAATATACACACAGAACATAGTAAAATAGAATAATATACACACAGAACAAAGTAAAATAGAATAATATAGACACAGAACATAGTAAAATAGAATAATATAGACATAGAACATAGTAAAATGATCAAATATACACATAAAACACTAAAAACTAGAGTTATATAACAAGTTAAAAGGACATAAAAAGTTACATGCCCTGGAGAAACCTCCTCTCAATACATGGACACGGTCGAAAGCACTTGAGCTGGGGTGGAATAACACGGTCGGGAATTGATAGTGAGTCAATTGATTGTGAAATTGATCCGGAAACGAGTTCTCAGGAGAATGTTTAGTAGATAATGTTGGTCAATATCTATGAGTGTAAAAAACACACACAGAAAGCCTCTGTAGGCCTATGTCATATAATACAAGTGATCTGTTTTTCTTTAGGCTGTACTGAGGTGTCTGTCAGATGATATTGATAAAACTGAGAATGAAATGATTAAAAAAACGAATGATATCTATTTTGGTATTCGGTCAGTTATAGATCCGTCCTGAGTTTCTCCATGCACATTTGTAATACAAAGACAAAGTAACACCAACACTATGTGTGTGTGTGTGTGTGTGTGTGTGTGTGTGTGTGTGTGTGTGTGTGTGTGTGTGTGTGTGTGTGTGTGTGTGTGTGTGTGTGTGTGTGTGTGTGTGTGTGTGTGTGTGTGTGTGTGTGTGTGTGTGTGTGTGTGTGTGTGTGTGTGTGTGTGTGTGTGTGTGTGTGAAAAACCGAGACGCTTCCAAACAAACAACGTCCTGATCGACCTAGTACACAACAACACCAGGTGGAGGAGGGAATTTAACGCTTAACACAAACTTACACATAGCCCCACCTACCTTCTCCCTTTCCTTCAAACTTCGCCAACTTGTGATGCTGATGCAGACAAGTTAATAAAACAAGGATTTCTCCTCCCCTCCCTCCCTCCCTCCCTTTCCTCCATCCCACCCTCCCCTCTGTCTTTCCGTCCAGTTGAACACTGGAGCTTTGAGAGTCTTAATCTTCATTACAGCGTATTACCCCTCCGGGAGGCCTCTCTGTCTGGTGGAGGCTGGCACGGCCGCTATGCTGAGCCCCCTCGCCGGTGGGGTAATACGCTGTAGGGAGTAGGGACAGACACCCACCACTCCACCACCCACCTCACCCCGCTCAAATGAACTGTTAAATAACCCAGCGATCGCTAATCCCAAACCCGGGCCCCGGAGGTAGAAACACTAGGTGGCTCGGACCGTCTGTTTGACCGTCCATCAATCATCCTTTATAAGGAGCTTTAAGAGATTTATCATTAATTACAAAAAAAGAGAGAGGCGGGGGGAGGAAGCAGCATCTAAGGAGCGTCGGTTCAACACCTAGTGTGTGTATGTGTGTGTTCTCGTAACGGACAAGAGCGTCTGTTTCTTTTATTCTCTCTCTCTAAATCTCTCTTATATCTCTCTCTCATCTCACTCTCTAAAATCTGTCCAAAAATACATCCAGGCGAAAATGTTTCAAATCGTTAGCTCAATCAAACATGGAGCCCTTTCAATACCCCTAATCAGAAGGCCCGTATGAGTGACGGAGTGAGAGATAGAGAGAGATGGAGTGAGATAGAGAGACGGAGTGAGAGAGAGAGACGGAGTGAGAGAGAAAGCCATGGAGTGAAAGAGACAGCGATGGAGTGAGAGAGACAGCCATGGAGTGAAAGAGACAGCGATGGAGTGAGAGAGACAGCGATGGAGTGAGAGAGACAGCCATGGAGTGAAAGAGACAGCGATGGAGTGAGAGAGACAGCCATGGAGTGAAAGAGACAGCGATGGAGTGAGAGAGACAGCGATGGAGTGAAAGAGACAGCGATGGAGTGAGAGAGACAGCGATGGAGTGAGATAGACAGCGATGGAGTGAGAGAGACAGCCATGGAGTGAAAGAGACAGCGATGGAGTGAGAGAGACAGCGATGGAGTGAGAGAGACAGCGATGGAGTGAGAGAGACAGCGATGGAGTGAGAGAGAGCGATGGAGTGAGAGAGAGATGCAGTGAGAGACAGCGATGGAGTGAGAGAGCGAGAGAGAGAGAGAGAGAGAGCGAGAGAGAGACTAAGTGAGAGAGAGAGACTGAGTGAGTGAGAGATGGAGTGAGAGAGAGAGAGTACGATGTAGTGGGAGAGAGCAATGCAGTGAGAGAGAGTGATCACAAACATACAGATTTCACAGTGTCATCCTCCTCTCCCACCACGCAGCTAGCCTGCCAGCCATCCTTCATTCAGCATGGTAATACAACAACAACACAGCTAGCCTGCCAGCCATCCTTCATTCAGCATGCTAATACAACAACAACACAGCTAGCCTGCCAGCCATCCTTCATTCAGCATGCTAATACAACAACAACACAGCTAGCCTGCCAGCCATCCTTCATTCAGCATGCTAATACAACAATCACGCAGCTAGCCTGCCAGCCATCCTTCATTCTGCATGCTAATACAACAACAACACAGCTAGCCTGCCAGCCATCCTTCATTCAGCATGCTAATACAACAATCACGCAGCTAGCCTGCCAGCCATCCTTCATTCAGCATGCTAATACAACAACAACACAGCTAGCCTGCCAGCCATCCTTCATTCAGCATGCTAATACAACAACAACACAGCTAGCCTGCCAGCCATCCTTCATTCAGCATGCTAATACAACAATCACGCAGCTAGCCTGCCAGCCATCCTTCATTCAGCATGCTAATACAACAACAACACAGCTAGCCTGCCAGCCATCCTTCATTCAGCATGCTAATACAACAACAACACAGCTAGCCTGCCAGCCATCCTTCATTCAGCATGCTAATACAACAACAACACAGCTAGCCTGCCAGCCATCCTTCATTCAGCATGCTAATACAACAACAACACAGCTAGCCTGCCAGCCATCCTTCATTCAGCATGCTAATACAACAACAACGCAGCTAGCCTGCCAGCCATCCTTCATTCAGCATGCTAATACAACAACAACACAGCTAGCCTGCCAGCCATCCTTCATTTAGCATGCTAATACAACAACAACACAGCTAGCCTGCCAGCCATCCTTCATTCTGCATGCTAATACAACAACAACACAGCTAGCCTGCCAGCCATCCTTCATTCAGCATGCTAATACAACAATCACGCAGCTAGCCTGCCAGCCATCCTTCATTCAGCATGCTAATACAACAACAACGAGGGGGGGAGGGGGTATCAAGGAGGACAGTTGACTTCCTGTGATAATGAAGCTAATGAAAGAAGAGGGGCTAATTGAGTAAACAAGCGGCAAGGCTCGTCACCCCTAATTAAGCCATTACAAGGAAGAGCGGCTCGTTGCCACGGCGAGGGGTAATTAACACGCTACTGCGGCGACGACAAACGACACAGGGAATTATCTGATGGAGAAACAATGATTAGGCCAAGTAGGGGGGACCTTGAGAGGCAAGGGGAGAGGGGGGGACCCCCCTCCAAACACACACACCACCATCCCCAAGAGACCAGTCCCCGTGTCACTCTGTGTGAATTCATACCGGATAATCCCCTTATTCAACTAGATATGCTGTAAAGACTGCGTTTTTACACTATTCATGTCTGCGGTGGATCTGAAAAGCATCTTCTTTGACACTATCCGAGGGAAGAGATCACGAGACGAGGACATACAGGCAGAGAGCGACTGCGAAAAGAAGGGAGAGGATGAGAGAGAGCGAGAGAGAGAGAGAGAGAGAGAGAGACCATGCTATGTCGATGTGTTCATTCATACCTGCTAGTCCTGCATTGCGTAGAGACACGTTCGGAGTTGATGGACAAAATGGCTTCGGTGTTCAAAGAGTCATTCACCCCAAGACTTTACCCTCTGTCTAGTCAAAGTGTTCAACAATACCATGTTTATTCTGTTCTATTCTGTTATTAAGATGTATTTGATATTTGTTATTTTGATCAGTTCATAAGGTCAGTTGTGATGAGAGAATGGTAGAAAAGATGTAATTACTTTCCTGCTTATTTAGTCTTTATTTATACAGGTGATCCCATTGAGATTATGCGTTCCTTTCTACAAGATGTTCAAAAGGACACTGAGGGACTATGGGCAAAGCTAGAGCCTCACGCATCATCATTCCCAGACAGGGTGACATGGGAGGTGAGAATATAGCTGCTGATACCAGGTTATTATCCTATCAAATGAAGTCCCTCGGGTGCCTCGGATCCACTACATTAGGCAGAGAGATCCAAGTGATTATTTAGCAATCATTCACAATAGGGAATACAGCAAGTAGACAGACGATACAATCCATTCTCATACCGACGAGATCCGTATTCCAGTAGGGCTGATATTTATCCTAATATGAACGGCATTGCTCTGTGAAAGAATCGCCTGTGAAAAAGGTGAGCTAGAAATATTGTCAGACTACATTGTTACCCTCACAAAGTCAGCAGGTTTTTCCCCCCGTGTTTGATCAGCGTGAGGAATGTTCTCGTCGGAAACAGCCAATCAGCGGAGAACGGCTTCATTTCACAATAAAGTCGTAATAAAAAGTGCATTGATTAAAAATCGCGGCGGGTGAGCTCAGGATAACTCTGCGGGGTGTTATCTTGCTAATGCGATTGCCTCTCACCCAAGCCCTAACCAACCCCCTACCACACACACCAACCCCCTACCACACACACGCCATTGTCAGTGTGATTTCAGATCCCCACCGTAATGGGCCATACCTGCTTGACAAACACCACTTCTTAGCGGGTGACTCGTGTCAAGTACGTCTGACATGGCACGTAAATGAATTAGCAATAAAATGGACTTAGCACCAGAGTCGTGGGGGTGCTCATTATTGCCGCTCTAATCACTAAAGAGATGCCATTCACTTGCCTTAAGACGCCACATTTCTCGCCGCCTAGCCGGCCATCGCCAAGCCGTTTCTAATGGAAGGTCTCTGCTTGAGCCCGCGACCGAAAAAAGCCCCCAATGTATTTTTCTCTCCTTTTTTATCATTATAATTTTTTTCTTCGTAAGATTTTCAGTTTTGATTACTGCTGGCAACAGGCTCTTAGCGGGGCCAGCAGCGCAAGCGGCGTCTCGAGGCTGAAAGGGCCCCCAGCGGGTCGCGAGCCTTTGAAATTACAGGGTGAAAGGGGGAAGGAAAGTGCTCGACTGCATTTAGGCCCATTTAATCAGCTGCCGACTTTTGATAGTCAAACAATGGTTAATTACAGTAGCACCTGCCCACGAGGCCGGCCGCTACCTCGCAGCTAATGAGAGAGTCCTGCTTTTCTCCGCCGGCGTCTCCGGGCCTGCCTGTAATCCTGGAACGGCAGGGATGCCCCTGCGTGCAGCTAGCCTAACGCCCCAGCTCTGCACTTAAGACTTGTTTTTCAGCCGACAATGATTGACGGGGGCGGGGCAGAGAGAAAAAAAAGGTGGGGGGGGGGGGATAATAATGAAATTGACTTTGATTCCATTCTCTTGTGTTGGTGTAAATTATACTCCACCCTGCTCAGACTAGGGAAGGATACACATATGGAGGGATGTTTTAGAGCAGATTCTTGTTCTGCTTTTTGCACCTCTCATCCAAGATGAGGTTCTGAAGATCCTCAATGAAGAGAACAGTTTTGCACTTAATAAATGATGATGATTTAATAAGTGGCAGGACTGGTATTCTGGCCATGACTCAATGGAGATGTCGTGAGACATAGGAAATGACATGCTTTCCTCTCCCTCTTCCTCTTTCCTCTTTCCCCTTCTGTGTCTCTCTCTCTCTCTCCCCTTCCCTCTCCCCCTGGGGCAGTGAGATAGATATTGAGATGAGAAGAATGAGAGGCTATTAAAGGACAATTTGATAGTTCACACACCATGTCCCCGGTCCCAAAACAGGACATGCTCGGTGGAGCACAAACACACACAGTCCCAGCTGGGAGATCAAAGCATATTAAAAATGACCCCCGTGTCAGAGCATCGATGTAAAACCAGGTGCCACTAGCAATGTGCACTAATGTTTTTAAAGGTCAAAAATACATTTTTGATCAATGAATGAAGATAAGATATGCAACACTTATAGAATGTTCTATATCCACCTAAAATGGACAGAATTACAGCGTGTAAAGCATTAGAATCCAAAGGTCAAATAATCAATTAAGTTTTGGTAATCATTTAAAGTATCAAATGTAATGTTATATTTTACATTTTGGTCTTTGACCATGCACACCTGTAAAATCCCTATTTCTGTTTTGCCATCAAAGGAAAAAACATTTGAAATCTGAATCTGGTTTGATGGATGTAAATGTTTTGGGGGTACTGTGTGTGTTTGCGTGGGATACACGCACACACCAACCCACCCACACGCACGCACGCACGCACGCACGCACGCACGCACCCACCCACCCACCCACCCACCCACGCACGCACGCACCCACCCACCCACCCACCCACACACACACACACACACACACACACACACACACACAAGGAGACACAAGCAAACACATATATCTTCAAAAACATTCATAAACTCACACATATACAGACAAAATGATACAAATATGATACAAATATACAATAGAGCAGTTGGGTGTCTACTTTCACCCTCAGAGAGTGTATAAAGGTGTGTGTGTGTGTGTATGTTGAGCCCTGAGAAAGCCTACCCACCCCCTGTGAGATATTAACAGGGCCGCGGCTGGGGCCATTTTCATTCTTTCATGTTCTATTTAGTGACCCCGGACCCTCTATGTGCAACACACACAAGCCACGTAGGCACGGGTGGCCACCCGGGCCCACCCACTGGGGAGCCAGGCCCACCTGGGCCCACCCACTGGGGAGCCAGGCCCACCCAAACAGATTGAGAGAAATAAATGAAATACAAATGATGCTCTCTACTTGTCAGTGTTCCAAACAGGAAATGTTTTGTCTTATTACCTAAACATGCAAACACCCTCAGATAGAAGTCATCGCTAGCAGTGCACTGGAATAACACTCCGATGAACTGGAATGACATTCACTCTCATGGGATGGGTGGCCAAAAATAACTAACTGAAAGCCACACCCTCAATAAACCTCGAATATGACCGCATTGAGGCATATGTCACTCTGCTTCTATGGCTATGTGCACCATGCCACAGCCTACTTAACATTTAGCAAAACAGACAGCTCACAATCCGGTGCCTTTATCACAGTCAACACACCTATATTTTAGCTTTTATTAGCTTTAAAAATGCACAACTCTCTCTCAGCCCAATGGCAAAATGTGTAGAATACCATGAGGTTAGCTATACAACTGAACATTGTTCTCTTGCTTTTTTTTTGCCCACTCAAATTTCTGCAGGCACAACCACCAATGAATTTCTGGCTACGCTACTGACACACGCACACACCAATCTTCCCTCCCTCCCTCCTTCTGCTATCAGTAACCATATTTGCCATAGCCAATCAGTTTGATTGATCATGGGCCAGGCCACAGGTTTGCAATCAGCTGGCCCTGGGGCCAACCCTGGCTATTTCCCCACAGACACCCAGGACCTGACAGCACCATAAACTGGCCATTCATCAAAGTGTCCCCTCAGAGCTCCACTGACACACGGGGACGAGCTGCAGAGAGGAGAGCAACCTAAGAGCAACCGCCACAGGCCAGGTCCAGACTGTCCCCTAGCCTGGTATGTCTGGCTTCCTTTAGCCTAGCGTAGTGTAAGGCCATCACAGACCTCACGCCAAAAGGGCACCCTCCCTCAACTTTCAGTCGTGTGTGTGTGAGTTTGGGTGTGTGTGTGTTCAGAGTGTATATGTACGAGGGAGCGAGGTTAGAGGGTTACTGTGAGATAAATAGTTTTGTGCGTGTGTGTGTGTTCGTGCGTGCGCGTGCTCAGGGACATATTTGTTTTAGAGAATGTACAAAGCCGCACAAACAAAATGCAAATTCAGTCCAATGTTTCCATTTCCCCCAGGTCATTGTAACACAACACAAATGTCTCTGCAATAGAGTGGCTGGTCAGACAGACAATAACCTATTTTTGTATTCTAACATTACTGGGCAGTTAGTCAATCGCCACAAAAGCCATAATGACATGAATATGACAGAAGACAAATGAGTTCTCTCTGTGTTGATGTACACACACACACACACACACACACACACACACACACACACACACACACACACACACACACACACACACACACACACACACACACACACACACACACACACACACACACACACACACACACACACACACTGACACACACACTGGCACACACACACACATACTGACACATACACACACACCAAGCAACCACTGTGCTTGGGAATTCAGCAGTCTATTTGGCATACAAGTGTGTAACTATAAATGCGGATGGACATTCCATTCATTTATTTGGATGTACTCTGTGTGTGTGTGTGTGTGTGTGTGTGTGTGTGTGTGTGTGTGTGTGTGTGTGTGTGTGTGTGTGTGTGTGTGTGTGTGTGTGTGTGTGTGTGTGTGTGTGTGTGTGTGTGTGTGCGTGCATTTATGAGCACACACTCTCCCTTGCCCTATAGTAGCCGCGTCCTGAGGGTTGAGAAATGCGGTAGCCCCCCCCCCCCGGTTTCTTTATGGCGTATGGGTCAATAGCAATAATAAAATAGATATTCATAGACATGTCAGAGGGGAGAGGAGAGGCGGAGCGGGCCACTCACTCCATCCAGCAGAATCAGCTGCTTATTTAAAAGCTCCTTTCTCTCCACACTGCTCTGAGGGGCCATCAATCTGCCAGGAGGGCCACACAGAGGGCCCTGCCAGAGAGACAAAGGCCCCTGCCATGACCCAGGGACGTAAACCCAGTCCTATGTGACCATCCCTCTTCTTTCTGACGGTAGATTGAGACACACGCCTATAAAGAGATTTTTTGATTTGTTTTGGTTGTGTTTCAGATGATTTTGTGCCCAAAATAAACACTTTTACATTTATGTGGATGCTACCATGATTACGGATAATCCTGAATAAATCATGAATAATGATGAGTGAGAAAATTACAGATGCACAAATATTATACCCCCAAGACATGCTAACCTCTCACCATTACAAGAACAGGGGAGGTTAGCATGTCTTGGAGGTAGGATATTTGTGCGTCATCATTATTCACGATTTATTCAGGATTATCCGTAATCAAGGTAGCATCCACATAAATGTAAAATTGTTTAGAAACATATTCTATTGTTATTTACAATAAAAGTGACTCCAAAATGACATAAAACATTATTTTCCATTAATTTCTATCGGGCACAAAATTATCTGAAACACAACCAAAACAAACAGCAAATGCATCCAAAAGTTTGTAGAGTCACAAGTTTGATGTAATCATTACGTGCTAGGAATATGGGACCAAATACATAACTTTTGACTACTTTAATACACATATAAGTGAATTTGTCCCAATACCTTTGGTCCCCTAAAATGGGGGGACTATGTACAAAAAGTGGTGTAATATCTAAACGGTTCACCCGATATGGATGAAAATACCCTCAAATTAAAGCTGACAGTCTGCACTTTAACTTCATAGTCATTGTATCATTTCAAAGTGCTGGAGTACAGAGCCCAATATAATTGGCACTCTCCCAATACTTTTGGAGAGCATTTTAGATAGATTGTAGATTGAGACACACTAGTGAATTAAATCGATTATGCCAGTCTCTTTTAATAGGAATGATATATATATATATATGTTGTTACAAAGGCTACGTCTAAATGGTGTTCAAAGACTCATACCAAAAAAAGTATTATTTATGTTTTGAATTCACACCCTTTAAGAAAATAGTTTAATAACAATATTATGTTGAACTACACACAAGTCCAGCTAATTGGCTCTTATCAGTCCTGCGTGTGCAGTTCGCTAATGACATTAGCAAATGTTAGGAGGGTGCTAGGACTTAGCTTAGCTTAGCTCTTTTCTCCCAATCCCCTAATACAATGCAAAGCCTCTGCCCCTTAGCCAGGCTACGTTTACAGGCCACCGCCGCTGCTTATTGCCTTTGTTATTGCCGACGTGTTACAGAGAGCGCGTTATGCCTGCGATTAGGATATGAGGGTTATCCTGGCTGAACTGAGTATTGAGCTGCTTTTCAGAGCTACTTCCACCACCAGGCCAGACAGAGAGAGCTTTTCACTAGAGGGGAGGGAGGGAAGAGCAGGAGAAAGCCTCGTAGAGTAACACACTGCCTGCCACAACATGGCAACCCACATAGAATATGGCAACCAAAACCCTCACAGGACATGGCAACCAAAACCCTCACAGAACATGGCAACCAAAACCCTCACGGAATATGGGGAACTATGACATCAAGATTAGGCCTGATTTTGATATTTCTCACTTAAATTATTCAAAATGTTACTTTGTCTTTGTTGGTATGTACTGTAAGGATAAATATCCCAAATGTTGGCCCTCTGCGCTGTAGTGGTCAGGGCTAGTTAGGGTTAATACAAGTTGAGTTAGTTCTGACAATATCATGAAAGAGGTGTTCTGTGTAGAGCTCTCTCTATGTCAGGTCCTGTGGTATACCCTAAGATAAAAATACACCAGGCCCTGACGCATAATAATAATAATAACAAAATTAATATATGCCATTTTGCAGACACTTTTATCCAAAGCGACTTACAGTCATGCGCGTATACATTTTACATATGGGTGGTCCCGGGAATTGAACCCACTATCCTGGCATTGCAAGCGCCATACTCTTCCAACTGAGCTACAGAGGACTACGCACACATGCTGGGAGGAATAATATTTGCGCCGTCCCCCAGACAGACACAGTGTCTTCCGGTCTAGAAATATACCCTTTCCTCTCAACACCCCAGTGTCATGAAGGAAGACCTGAAGACTCGTGCAGGAGACCCAGGTTCCAATCCCGTCGGTCACATAAACAGGCAGAGAGGGCAGACTAGAGAGACAGTCGTTGGCCTAGTTCCCTAGCTCCCACCTGAACAACCATGTGTGTAGTGTCAGTGGTG
>NC_074695.1:40033328-40058328 GCF_029448725.1 Salvelinus fontinalis
GGGAAGAAAAAAAATCAACAATTCGCTCCCGGAACATTTGCCTAACCTTTGTCCCTTATCAGTGTGGCACTATTAAAATGTAAATGTCATATTTTGGGAGGAGAAGTGGGAGGGGGGGGGGGGGGGGGGGGGGGGCTAGATGATGGAAAAGGCACTGATGAAGAAATAAAATAGATTTTTTTGAGAGGGAAAGGGATTGAGTCAGCAGAGCTTATGTAAATGTCCTCTTCCACACACGTACAGACACACACACCTATTAACACACACATACAGACACACTCACCTATTAACACACACATACAGACACACTCACCTATTAACACACACACTCACCTATTAACACACACTCACCTATTAACACACACACACACACACTCACCTATTAACACATACAGACACACTCACCTATTAACACACACATACACACACACTCACCTATTAACACACACATTCAGACACACTCACCTATTAACACACACATACAGACACACTCACCTATTAACACACACACATACACACACACTCACCTATTAACACACACATACAGTCACACTCACCTATTAACACACACATACACACACACTCACCTATTAACACACACATACAGACACACTCACCTATTAACACACACACACACACACACACACACACACACACACACACACACACACACACACACACACACACACACACACACACACACACACACACACACACACACACACACACACACTCACCTATTAACACACATTACGTACACACACATGTAAGTGCATGCACACACACACACAGACACACACACACACACACACACAAAACACACGCACGCACGCACGCACGCACGCACACATGCACGCACACACACACACACACACACACACACACACACACACACACACACACACACACACACACACACACACACACACACACACACACACACAGTTGTGGGGGAATGTTCTCAGCACTCACAGTAAAAATCTATGTAAGATTTGACTCTGCCACCGATAGCATTCTGTTCCAGTCTCAAAAGAGTCAAACGTACTCAGGAAACAGTGTTATATGTTCAATTTAATTCCGTTCCACTCTGTACAATATTAATGTACAAAATAACTCTGGACAAAATAACTCTGTTACTTTTTTAACTCTCTGCAGTGTTGTTCAGTATTCTAGAGTTCATTCTTTAGTGTAATGTTTATTCTCACGATATAATCGTAGGAGTTAATTCAACTCCTATGGGGAGTCAAACAACACTATTGTGGGGTTTATATGGTCCCATTTGAGGTGTAAGGCCTCATTTCTATATTTCTTAATCATATCATGGTGGCTTGCAATGTGACATCCAATCTCTATTGGTATCCAGTTAAGTAGGAGGATATCCGGCAATAATACATCATCCAGATCTTACATTCAGAATGCATGTCAGAGCAGGGAGGGGGAGTACTGTTGTTAGAGACTACCTACATCAAGTAAACAGGAACAGCCTTCTCAGTAACGGTTACAATAAATCCAACCACGTACAGATTATATTAGTTCGGGAAAATGTATGTCACATATTGTGTAGCATAAGATAATCAAAATTAGCAATATAAATGCAAAAAGACATATCGCTAAAAAGATCTTCTAAAAATCTACCTGCAACAGAGCATGCTGGGAAATATTACAATAAGGCTCCTCCCGCATTGTGAATTATTCATAATTAATTCATAATTTTAACGCCCTGTCTCTGGTTACTGTTGATTAAGTTAAAAGTACTCAGTCCCAACTAACTCCAGGGAGTGTATCACTCTGTTGAGGGTTAAGATAACTCCAGTAGGGTCAATTTAACCCCCCCCCAAAAATTGCTCTGTGATTTCAACTCTCCTTGATTTACTGTGTAGTAATTGAATCAAGTCAATACAGAACACACCACTCCCACCTCGTCTTTAAAAAGGCTAAGCCTTTTGGGTAATGGAAAGCAGATATGGTTAACTTTTAAGTGTCTTAAAAGTGCAGCGTCCCCTCCCTTCCGGCCCCCTAACCCCCCACCCCCTGGGATGGGGATACATCTTCATTGAGGAGACGGGGCGCCCATTTATGTCTGAGAGCGCGTCAATTCACACGTGTGTGTGTGTGTGTGTGTGTGTGTGTGTGTGTGTGTGCGTGTGTGTGTGTCCTTGACACTCATCCCTATCACCAATGCCGCCAGGTCTGGGTTCAATATCCCTGTCCAATGTTGCTACAGTAACGCCGACCCATAATGAAACAGGGAGAGCAGCAGACATGAGAGTAGATCTCTCTACCTGCAGCTTTAAGGGTCATAGCAAAACTGTCGGGCACAGTGATTGGTTCCAGCCCACACATGGAGGGTGATCTTCCCTAACGTTCCACAAACGCTGGCCAAACTACTGACCAAGGCTGGAATCGGACAAAGCAGGCTAAGTTTGACTGCATTTTGTGTAATTGTACAATGTAAAATGCTTTAGTTGTTTCAACCTGAACTGGTAAGTGCGGTAGGCTCCCTTAATGTTATGTCAACTAGGTATATCATGTTGAGAGAAAAAATATATATATATATTAGTTACATTATTGGGCTATATATATATATTAGTTACATTATTGGGCTATATATATATATTAGTTACGTTATTGGGCTACAGAATTTTAAGTTAGTGGTGTATCTTAACTTTTAAAGTTGCGATTTTTGTGGCACTACTGAATACGTTATAGTTTATATCGTAAGGCAGCGAACCACATATCTACTTCCATTAGCCAATGAAAATAATAGAATTACTCATTTACCACAAAAGTAATAACCACACATGTGCCTGCTGTTAATAAAACAATTTATTTAAAAAATATTTCACAAAAATATATTGGTTGAAAACCTGCCTCTGCCCGTCAATCTGCGCTGCATCAATGACACGTCTGCCAATTACTTTTTATGAACAAACTTCTATTTACGTTCCGGCGTGTATATACGCATGTAATTATCTCCAAAAAGGCCTCCTCTAACCAAAGCCATGGCTCTGGTCTGTGTCTTAAAAACCTCTCCACCCCGTCTCTCGGAGCGCTACCCTGGCTTAATGCTCCCCAGCTGTGTGTTAGCCCATATAGAGCGAGTGTGAGCTTTGAAGGATATTAATGGTTAAATCAATGGGATGAAACAAGACCTATCAATGCCCTCGACAAGCGTTAGGCTACCACTACTGCTATTGCTACTGTACTGGTTCTGCTAATACTGGACTCCATGATTTCAGCACGGTCATAGGAGTTGAGTGACATTGTTTAATTTGGAGGGAAAAAATGGCCGCTCGGTGATCTGTCCTCTGTTGCTACTCGGCGAGCGTTTGGGCCGGTCTGAGAATCTGAGAACAGGCTAGGGCATTATGGGAATGGTGACACAGCGGACGGCGGCGGCCATTTTGGGCCATATGTATCCCGTTAGGTCGCCTTCTTTCATAATTTGTTTACATGCTCCATTGGAGGTTTAAGTTCTTGTAAACGGCCTTCTCCGCTCACAGATGTTGCAGAAAGAAGGACTCTGCTACAGTGCCACATCCCTCTCGCTCTCTCTCTCTCTGTTTCTCTCGCTCTCTCTTTCCATCTCTTGTTTGTCTGTATCTTGTGCTTCACTTTCTTTTTCTCCGTCGTCTGTCACATTACCCCTCTTTCTGCCTGTCAGCCTTTCTCCCGTCTCTTTCTCTATTTCACACTCTCTACCCCCCCTCTCCCCCTTCTTTCTTTCTACTCTTCTCTATTTTTTGTCTCTGTTCCACACAGTGCAACATTTTAGTCCTGCTGGAAAGCTCCCAGCTCACCTTCCTCTTTTTTTTTTTTCTTTTTTTTTTTTTTACAAACACACACAGACCCGTAAGACACCAGACTCAACCCACGCACCGGGGCTCTCCTCTCTGTCTCCCTTGTTATCCCTCTCTTTCTCACTCTCTCTCTCTCTCTCTCTCCCTCTGTCTCTTTCTCTCTCTCTCCGTGGAATATGAAGTTTCCAAACTCGGAGAACCTGTCAATCTCATCATTTGTCAGCGAGAGAAAAGGAGGAGAGGGAAATGGAAGGAAAAGGGGGATTTGTTTCCACAGTGATGTTGTAAATCCCTCGTTAGATCGCGCAGGCATTCCAGCGTGAGATAATGCAGCCATCCTTTGTTCCCTCACCGAGAAAGAGGGAGAAAGAGAGAGAGAGAAATAGAAGAGCGGGTGGACAAAAAAGAGAGAGGGGAATGGAGGGGAGATACAGAAAGAAGGAGAGAGAGTGACAGAAAAAGTTAATGGGAGGAAAGAGAGAGGGCCTGGGAGCGAGGGAGAGAGAGGGCCTGGGGAGCAAGGGAGAGGGCCTGGGGAGCGAGGGAGAGGGCCTGGGGAGCGAGGGAGAGAGAAGGCCTGTGGAGGGAGCGAGAGAGAGAGAGGGCCAGGGGAGCGAGGGAGAGGGCCTGGGGAGCGAGGGAGAGAGAGGGCCTGGGGAGTGAGGGAGAGAGAGGGCCTGGGGAGCGAGGCAGAGAGAGGGCCTGTGGAGCGAGGGAGGGAGAGGGCCTGGGGAGCGAGGGAGAGAGAGGGCCTGGGGAGCGAGGGAGGGAGAGGGCCTGAGGAGTGAGGGAGAGAGAGGGCCTGGGGAGCGAGGGAGGGATAGAGCCTGGGGAGCGAGGGAGAGAGATGGCCTGGGGAGTGAAGGAGAGAGAGGGCCTGGGGAGCGAGGCAGAGAGAGGGCCTGTGGAGCGAGGGAGGGAGAGGGCCAGGGGAGCGAGGGAGAGAGAGGGCCTGGGGAGTGAGGGAGAGAGAGGGCCTGGGGAGCGAGGGAGGGAGAGGGCCTGGGGAGCGAGGGAGAGAGATGGCCTGGGGAGTGAAGGAGAGAGAGGGCCTGGGGAGCGAGGGAGAGAGATGGCCTGTGGAGCGAGGGAGGGAGAGGGCCTGGGGAGTGAAGGAGAGAGAGGGCCTAGGGAGCGAGGCAGAGAGAGGGCCTGTGGAGCGAGGGAGGGAGAGGGCCTGGGGAGCGAGGGAGAGAGATGGCCTGGGGAGTGAAGGAGAGAGAGGGCCTGGGGAGCGAGGCAGAGAGAGGGCCTGTGGAGCGAGGGAGGGAGAGGGCCTGGGGAGTGAAGGAGAGAGAGAGCCTGGGGAGCGAGGGAGAGAGATGGCCTGGGGAGTGAAGGAGAGAGAGAGCCTGGGGAGCGAGGGAGAGAGATGGCCTGGGGAGCGAGGCAGAGAGAGGGCTAGGGGAGCGAGGGAGAGAGAGGCCTAGGGAGCGAGGGAGAGAGAGGGCCTGGGGAGCGAGGGAGAGAGATGGCCTGCGGAGCGAGGGAGAGAGAGGGCCAGGGGAGCGAGGGAGAGAGATGGCCTGGGGAGTGAAGGAGAGAGAGAGCCTGGGGAGCGAGTGAGAGAGAATGAGGAGTCCATTGACAGACAGGCAGAGGATATGAGTGGGGAAATCCCCACTCTGCAGTAGACATTCAGTAAAAGGCCAGCTGCAGCCGGACGGTAAGTTAGACAGTAAAGTGAAACTCGATGTAGTCTGCTGGGCTACCAGCACTCACAGGCTTATTATGTCATCCACAACCACTTATACTGGCCCTTGAGTGTGTCGTCCCCCCCCACACGCACACACACACACACACACACACACACACACACACACACACACACACACACACACACACACACACACACACACACACACACACACACACACACACATGATTTGCGCAAGCACACACACATACACCGGGATGAGAGGAAGAGGGCCTGGGGAGCGAGCCAGAGAGAATGAGGAGTCCAAAGCCCAGACCTCCCCATCTCTCAGTCAGCTCTGTTACGAGAGGTATAGTAATAAGACACACACAGACCATTGACCATTGGGACTCACTCCTTGGGTGTATTTGCAGATGTCTGCATTCAGTTGGATATATGACACTCAAATGTAGGGAGGCCCCGCCGGTCAGTCGAGCAAACAGGCCTCTCCTACAGTACATCTGTGCCTCCGGCCTCACAGTTATTATATGTGATTTAAAGAAAGTTCTTGGTCACCATGTAAGGTGACAGACAGACAGCGTCAGACAGACAGACAGAGACAAACAGACAGACAGACAGACAGACAGACAGACAGACAGACTACAGAGAGAGTGAGAGGATAGTAGAGCTCGGCAGAGTTACAGGTGAAAGGCAGACAAGATGCAAAGACATACGAAATAGACATGATACAGAGAGAGGAGCTTGGTCACGCCTGGCAGTGAGAATCCGAGGTGGGTGAACACGACACCCCTTCACCCCGGCGACCGGGGGAGAGAATACTTGGTAGTGACCCGGCTCGACCCTTCCAGCTCCACCGTTGACCTTCCCCGTAGCCCCGCTGCCCTGTGCACCGCTTAATTCTCCCTAATTACATTCTTCACTGACAGAAAGTTGGCCACCGCAACACACACAAACATATGCATGCACACACACACATATCCGTACTCACACACGTGCAAAAGCGCACACACTCACATACACACACACACATACACACACACACACATCCTAGGTAGTGGTAGAGCCCCAGCCCAGCCTCTTTTCTTCCAGGGCAGAGGTTGAGGACCTCCTCGAAGGGCACAGGACAGGGAGAGAGAGAGGAGAGAGAAGAGAGAGAAGAGAGAGGAGAGAGAAGAGAGAGAAGAGAGAGGAGAGAGAGAGAGAGAAGAGAGAGGAGAGAGAGAGAGAGAGAGAGAGAGAGAGAGAGAGAGAGAGAGAGAGAGAGAGAGAGGAGAGAGAGAAGAGAGATAGAGAGAGAGGAGAGAGTGGAGAGAGAGAGGGGAGAGAGAGGAGAGAGAGAGGAGAGAGAGAGGAGAGAGAGAGGAGAGAGAGAGAGAGGAGAGAGAGAGGAGAGAGAGAGGAGAGAGAGAGGAGAGAGAGAGAGGTGAGAGAGAGAGAGAGGAGAGAGAGAGAGAGGAGAGGGAGGAGAGAGAGAGGAGAGAGAGAGAGGAGAGAGAGAGAGAGAGGAGAGAGGGATCTACTGGTGATGACAAATGCATGAAGTGGAAGAGCGGAGAGGGAGAAGAGAGCAGCGGAGACCCACACACCACCTTTTATCTCCCACTAGGCTACTGTGCATGTGGTCGCATATTCCTCTCTGTACTACCCAAGTGTAGTGTACAAATGTAGTACACTAGTGCATAGTGTCGTATAACAATTTAGTATACCTGGTGTGATTAAACGCATTGATGGATGTTGGACTATGTGGTGAGTTTCTGAGTTTACACTAACAATCCATTAAAATTGTCACTCTCCCCCCAAGTCAGAAACGAGTTGAAAATTCACTTCATGAATTGAAAAACACTCTTGTTGAAAATAGCCCTCCGCGACTTGAATTTTGATTCATCTCCACCGAATGTCACTGGCTGTAAATTGGAATAGAAAAGGTTTCGGAGCAAATATTAAAGGTAGAGTGTATGCTAATGGTGTGTAAGCTTACGGCTAGCAGGACTTCATTGGTTAAGGAGAGTAGGGGTGGAGGTGGCCATTTTGTTGGTTGTGCTCGTGTTCCAGACGCTCGCCTGTTATCAGTTGGTGCTTATCTGTAGAGCTCGGCTCAGGTTCAGGTTCCCAGAGTCCGTCTCCATTCGTCTTTACCATATAATGAACAGATTTGTTGGGCCTATGGACCCGGAATGACAAATTCCTCAGGAGGAGAACCAGAGGCATCAATTGAATGTAAAGTTTAAAGTTGAATGTAAAGTTTAAATAAAAATCCTATCCAGGTAGTACTGTAGAGATGTGTGTGTGTGTGTGTAAAGGCTACCGTACATATACAAAATATGGCATTTGTTTGTGTATGAAATGTTTACCCTTATATCATCAATTCTCGTACAATACCGTACATTTTCTGTCCCCCTGTGCCTATAACACGACATTCATTACAGTACACTGCTAATATGGGATATAGCCCTAGCACGGTCGATGTTCAACGATGATTTCATGTGTCTCCACGCAGCACTCGAGCTAGATAAATATCACTGGGCTTAGCTGGCTGAGGGGGGAAAAGGACGTTCCATTTTTTTTTATATCGCATAATGCAGCTCTTGTGTTCCCAGGAAGACAAGGGGCCTTCTGCTCGCCCCTAAATCCCCGGCTATCTTTCAAACAGTGATAGTTACGGAAATTAGTGGCACAGAAATCCATAAGCGTCCGTCATCGGGGGTCTTATTAGCTGTCTTTGTGAGGTTATGAGGGGCGGACAGGCCCCGGCAGCACCGCGAGGGCTCTCCCAGACACACACATGCGCACACACACCACCAGCTGTGTCAAGTCCCCACCACACACACTGTTACACTAACCCGAGCGGCCAAGGGGCACACAAGTACACACGCTGTACAGTACTGATATGCATACACGTGGAGATGAGCATGTGCACACACACACACACACACACACACACACACACACACACACACACACACACACACACACACACACACACACACACATACAGACACACAGATACTAAACATAGACACGGTTATATATATATATATTAACATTTATTTAACTAGGCAAGTGAGTTAAGAACAAATTCTTAAATACAATGACGGCCTACAAAGTTCTGGAGAGACCCATGGAACTGCTGTTTGTACTGGGTTTGAGTTCTTTGGTCTGGAGGCCTTGGGCATCAGTAAGAAGGCACATGCAAATAAACTGGCTCTTGACTCGTAGATGATGGGAGTAATCCAACACATAAACACACACACATTAATACACACACACAACAATCATGTTATATTAACGCCTTGTGATTTCTATGGCTGAGCTTCTCCCCGTGGCAGGGTAATAGACTTGGGCAGACATGGCCATTGATTCCAGTAATAACTAGACCCTGGTGGTGTGTGTGTGTGTGTGTGTGTGTGTGTGTGTGTGTGTGTGTGTGTGTGTGTGTGTGTGTGTGTGTGTGTGTGTGTGTGTGTGTGTGTGTGTGTGTGTGTGTGTGTGTGTGTGTGTGTGTGTGGTAGTAGTCAGGGAGACGTCAGCCCAAGGTTCATCCATCTATGAAACAGGACATGCCAGTAATGGGAAAAAACACTGTATGGCCTGGAGCACAGTATACAGGCAACTTATCAGGCTGAGAGAGCTGAACTTTGATGTGTCTCGGGTAAATATAATTCCATTATTTCTTCACAGCTGAGGAGATGAGGAGGGTGTTTTTTTTTTTTTGTCACGCGAGGGGCCACGAACCGAGAGACACTGGGGAATGAGCTGTTTTCTGCTGAGTTGGGCTAATGCTGTTGTTAGTTTTTGAATGGGGGAGGTGGGGGGGTGTTTGGGATACTGGAGTGTGTGTGTGGTTTATCAGATGTCATTTTCGGGTGCATATGGCTTTGACCAACATCGTAACATGAAGAACACAAATTAAAATAGATCCATGATTAGCTTTATTTATATTACCTCATACATATTAATGAATATTCTCATTCTCATATTAGCTCATATTTATTAACACATTATTTATCACGTTCGGCCAGTCTCAATTGTCATATTGTTACATTTGAATGCTATGTCTGAATTTTACGTCTGAATGCAAATCATAAATCCCTATAGTTAGAAGCACAGAAACTTTGTTAAACTACCATTGTCGTTTACCTTAAATGTATCTTTGCGTAATTATCTTTTCCTGGTCATATTTAAAGCTATACTCTGGAAGCGTAGTTGCTAATGGTTACCGTTGAATCTTGGATCATGTTGTCATAATATATCACATAATTCCACTTCCTACCTTATTAAACGAACAAACATTTAGTTTATAACAAACACGGAATAAAAATCTATGATCTAGCTAAATCCCTAAACTTCCCAACGAACAAAGATACACTTTTATATCTAATGAGTTCCAATTTCCGGGACCCTCTTTTTACTCAAGAGCTCCCCTAGAGGACATTGTTGAGGAGTGCATCTTTAAGGCCGAACTAAATCAAATCAAATGTTATTGGTCACATACACATGGTTAGCAGATGTTATTGCGAGTGTAGCGAAATGCTTCTGCTTCTAGATCCGACAGAGCAGCAGTATCTAACAGGTAATATCTAACAATTCCACAACAAAACCTAATATCTAACAAATTCCATAACAAAACCTAATACACACCATCTAGTAAAGGAATGGGATGAGAATATATAAGTATAAAATATATGGATGAGCAGTGACAGAGCAGCTAAGATGCAATAGATAGTGAAGGATACAGTATACATTATGCACATATGAGATGAGTAATGTGAGATGTGTAAACGCTCTGAAAGTGGCATTATCAAAGTGACTAGTGTTCCATTTTTTAAAGTGACCAATGATATCAGGTCTGCAGGTAGACAGCCGCCTCTCTGTGCCGTATCCCTTTAAAGCCAGGTAACATAGATGGTTGATGCTGTGACTCTTGGCTCTATACAGCCTCCTCCTCCTTCATCCATGTGTTTGGAGATAAGCCATGGTCATTTATGCGCTAGCACACTGGAAAGGTTTGGGGTACTCACCCTTGACTCTGAAGGAAGCGTTGGGGGGCATAATCAGGCTGTGTTTTCCCTGCCGACTGGGGTTAAGGGAAGGTTTTGAGGGGGTGATTTGGCCTGCAGGCAAAGACTCAGGGGTTGGGGGGGGGGATGTGTGCCCCCTTCCCTTGTTGTGGTTGCTGTTCACACCACGGCCCAGACCTTGAGACAGACCAGATTGGAGTGGTGGTAGGTAGTCCATGGAGGAGGAGGGGGGAGGAGGAGGAGGAGCAGGAGGAGGAGGAGGAGGAAGAAGACGAGGGATTGTTTGATGATTTTTCTCCTGTACTTTTCAGGGAAAGACTTTTCCAGGGATCCAGAGTGCTTACATACAGTACATGACCAAAAGTATGTGGACAGCTGCTCGTCGAACATCTCATTCGAAAATCATGGGCATTAATATGGGGCTGCTCTAACAGCCTCCACTCTTCTGGGAAGGCTTTCCACTAGATGTAGGGTGCAGGGACTTGCTTCCATTCAGCCACAACACCATTAGTGAGGTCGGGCACTGATGTTGGTTGATTACGCCTGGCTCGCAGTCGGCGTTCCAATTCATCCCAAAGATGTTCGATGGGGTTGAGGTCAGGGCTCTGTGCAGACCAGTCAAGTTCTTCCACACCCATCTGGACAAATCATTTCTGTATGGACCTGGCTTTGTGCACAGGGGGGCATTGTCATGCTGAAACAGGAAAGGGCCTTGACCGGTGTAGCTCTAGCAGGGCAGAAATTTGATGTACTGACATGTTGGAAAGGTGGCATCCTATGACGTTGCCACGTTGAAAGTCACTGAGCACTTCAGTAAGGCCATTCTACTGCCAATGTTTGTCTATGGAGATTGCATGGCGGTGTGCGCTCGATTTTATACACCTGTCAGGAACGGGTGTGGCTGAAATAGCCGAGTCCACTAATTTGAAGGGGTGGCAACACACTTTTGTATAAATGGTGTATTTGTTCTTAACGTCCTCTGCCACACTCCTGCTCTCTCCATACTTGTACCAGAAGTGTCTGCACCAACCCTATATACACAATAACAGGCGCTAGTGATGGTGGTAGGTTAGGGCCCCTGTGTGTGCGTGTGTGTCCCTCCCCTGTGTATGGTCTGAAGGAAAGATGAAATGGGAGATGTGTGTTTGTGTGGCCGCGGGGCGATGGCTATGATAAATCAATAGATGGTTTAATAGCGGGGGAGAGAGAGAGATGGAGTAGCTATCGCTGAAGGCTGGTCCCCCCTGTGACCCCGTCCATTGGAGGTCGCCGGCCCTTTCTCCTGTCCAATCATTTGGCTTGTCTGTTGTGATAGCCAGGGCAATGACTAACTCACTCTACCCCCCCCCCCCCCCCCGACAATAACAGATGAATTGTTGGTGGTAGAGAGAGAAAGGTCCCCCACCCCGACACATCACTTAGCCAAACCCTAACACGAGGGAGGGGTGGAGGAGGAGGGGGGGTTGGTGTGTGGGGGCCCCACACCCCTCTCTTTCACTCTTTCTCTCATCTCTCTCTTTCCCCTCTCTCTCTGGTGCTCTCTCTCTCTCTCTCTCTCTCTCTCTCTCTCTCTCTCTCTCTCTCTCTCTCTCTCTCTCTCTCTCTCTCTCTCTCTCTCTATATAATCAAAACCAGATCAGCGCTCCAACAATCCCAGTTCTGTTACAGCCCATCTGTCACTCACACTCTTTCAGGAGTATCTCTCTCTCTCTCTCTCTCTCTCTCTCTCTCTCTCTCTGATACATGGTCTTCCATTGTGATTCTCAAACTCTCTCCACCTAACAATTAAAGGCTCACCTTTGGACAGCACTCTGTGGTTACCTCTGAACGCCTGGCTGCATTTTTTTTCTCCTTCTTTACTTCCAACGCTAACGGCCTCATTATCCTAGCAGCTACGTAGCTATCTTATAGGATCATTCTCAGCCTCGAGGGGGGGGGGGGGGGGGGGTGACCTGCAGCAAGAGGCTGAATCATTTCATATTCTCTCTATTCACTCCTCCCCCCTTTCCTCCCTCCTTCTCCTCCTAAACTGCTGAAAAGTGCTGATCCCAGCCAAAAGCCTCCCAGACTGAGGGGAGAAAAGTAAGGGGATCTGTGAATGGTGTGAAAAGCATTAAGTGCCAGTAATATTTGGAAGCCAGCCTAGAGAATCCAAATATAATCTTACAGCAAGAACACTTGTAATACATTTGGTCTGGAGTCAGACCAGGGCGGAACAACTGGGGAGGGGGGGGTGGGGGGGGCAGCAGTTTCACTGAGGGAGGGGAGGGGGAGGTGGTGACTAGCAGACTTGAGGGCCTATATCATCCCAATGCTACAGTGGCCGTTGTACGGTAACAGACAGAGGGAACCTCCCAGATGGATATGTTTAGGTGTTCTCTGGGTGTTGTACGGTGACAGACAGAGGGAACCTCCCAGATGGATATGTTTAGGTGTTCTCTGGGTGTTGTACGGTGACAGACAGAGGGAACCTCCCAGATGGATATGTTTAGGTGTTCTCTGGGTGTTGTACGGTGACAGACAGAGGGAACCTCCCAGATAGATATGTTTAGGTGTTCTCTGGGTGTTGTACGGTGACAGACAGAGGGAACCTCCCAGATAGATATGTTTAGGTGTTCTCTGGGTGTTGTACGGTGACAGACAGAGGGAACCTCCCAGATGGATATGTTTAGGTGTTCTCTGGGTGTTGTACGGTGACAGACAGAGGGAACCTCCCAGATGGATATGTTTAGGTGTTCTCTAGGTGTTATACGGTGACAGACAGGGGTAACCTCCCAGTCGACCTAATCCACCCCGAGCTCCACACACAAGCAGGAGATTGTTTTTGAATCGGAGAACACACACTGACTTGCTCCTGGAACATACACTCCCAAATAGAGAGACTGGCAAAAGGGGCGCTCCGGGGAGGTAATATCAGGCCTCAACACTTTTGGAATTGGCACCAACTCTCATTTGAGCATTTTGGACTTCTCTGATTGGCATTCTGTTGTTGGTCTATGTTTTGTCAGGTATTTGCTACGTTAAATCAGGTCTATTCAGTTGTCTCTCGTCCAGTGTCTGGTGCTTATTTTACCACACGGTCAAACATGGGGGACACATGCATTAAAGATGAGCCTCCTAATATTGAATGATCCTCTCTTGCGAAGCATAAAGGTGTTGGAAGGGGATAACCCGGCTGTGGGCCTCCGTAGCAGGTGCCAGTGGTCGATTTTCAATAAATGTTGAAAGGAAGCCGGTGGTTGGCCAATGCATTCCAGCGGCCAGGCCTCCCCGGGTCCTATACCCTGGCAAGCGGTCGGGCTGGCCACAGAAATGCCAGCTCGCTCTCTCTCTCTCGCTCTCCCTCACGCTTACACACACACCACACACACACACACACACACACACACACTACCACTGCTGGGCCTCCCGCTCTCCAACAATTGTATTTTTAGACGTTTGTTTTTAAAACCCACTTTCTTGTGTGTTGCAAAAGTTGAGGGTTTATTTTGGGTAGGGCTCATATTTCGGTCCAGTAGCAGGTACAGTGCACTAGCTCGGTCTGAGGGTTGCCATCGCTGCGGGAAAGGAAAAAAGTCTGGGCAGGGAATAACGTTGAGGGATTTTTCCTTCCCACTTCCCTGTGCTCTATTTTCTCCTCGCTGGGAATATTTGGGAAATTCTCACTACAGAGCAGGGCTGTGGTCTTTGGGAGGGTTTCTTTAGACATCAGTGGTCTCACCTAGTCACATGGCAGGTTTCCCAGAGCACTGAACCTGATTGGGCATCAGTTACTTTTAGTAAAAACATGACTGGACCTTAGAATAGAGTTGAACAGAATTTGGTGAAGGGAGTTCCAAAATGGTGGAGAGCCATCCCCTCAGTTACTGCTTGTCTCTGACCCAGGCTCACTAAACAGGCCACTGTACAGCCTTCAGTGTTCTCAGTCAGGATGTGCTGTGGTCGGGCCGGCCTGCTCTTTGTCATAGTGATTCACTAAACGAGGGGGTGGAGAGAGAGCGAGACCTTACCACAACACCGCCCAACACCGCCCGGTTCCTCTTCCTCGCAGTGCGCCACCTCAATGCGACATACTTATGTTGCAACGGAATCCGCACTTCATTTCATAATATCACACCGAGTGCAAACGTCATCCTATGTAAATTACATACAAGACCACGTGACTGTTGCTCTGCATTTGTCTATTACGGGTGCAACTCAATGTTAGGAAGGTGTTCCTAATGTTTGGTGTGCTCTGTGTATAGGCCAGTTGGTGTAATACGCACACACGGTCTCGTATGCACTCTGTCAAGCACTTTGAATTCTCGTGGAGTTGATATAGGAGACGAGGTTGTTGCAGCGTCGTCCAATGTTTATTGAATGACAGGATCTTTTTCAGTCGGGTGGAGGGGGGGTTGAGAAAGAAACAATTGAAAAAGTTGAACGTTTCGCCTTCAGTCTTAACGGTGGCCTGCCCCACCACCACACTAGAACCTTTATTGTCTGTGTCTTAGACAAAGAATTTCAAAGGGATTTTTCCAAGGCTCTGCGTTAAACCTCCAAAAACACCTGCCGTCTTTTCTTTCTCTCCACCAATTATTTTTCCTCGATCATGTGACACACTATTCCGTTCGAGAGGATCTTGTCCGGAGGTTGTATGTTTGTCTCTCTTGACACAGTAATTTGATAAAGCCAACAGCATACCACCCTGTATCCCTCTGCTGGCTCACCTCTGATGCTAAGCAGGGCCTGTTCTGGACAGTCCCTGGATGGGAGACCAGATTCTGCTGGCAGTGGTGTTGGATGGCCAGTAGGTAGACTATTCCCTCTGGTCTAAGGAGATCCCAGGGCAGTGAAATGGGACATTCCTCTGCATAGGGTGCTGTCTTTCAGATAGGATGTTAACCCTGGTGTCCTGGCTAAATTCCCAATCTGGACCTCATACCATCATGGCCAACTAATCATCCCTAGCTTCCAAATGGCTCATTTGTCCCTGTAGCTCTTCCCTAGGTTGTTGCTGTAAAAGAGAATATGTTCTCAGTCATCTTACCTGGTAAAATAAGGGTCAGTAAATATATTATAAATGACACAAGGCAGACAGACCGACAGGGCAGAGGAGCCCCATAAGGAAAATAAACGAGGCCCTCTGTCAAAGCATGTTTCAAACACAGTGATATTTCAGCCGGTATATTTTCTTTGAATGGAAACGTATTGAAATTATTTGCTCTGAAAACAGAGTTGACTGACTATTAATGCAGACAAGATGTAAGGGAATAGGGCCGGGACATATCCTGTTTGCACAGACAGTCTGTGTATCTCTGCCGAAATAATACAGAGTAACCAGGGACTAAGGGGCCCAAGGTGCACACTCACTCTCACACACACACACACACACACACACACACACACACACACACACACACACACACACACACACACACACACACACACACACACACACACACACACACACACACACAGGCAGAAAGTCAACTACCGAAGACTTGTTGATGTGCCGACGCAGCGCCAGCCATGCTGTGAAAACCAAGGCTGCGGTGTGTGTGTGTGTGACCCTGAAGAATGTACCCAGAGAGTGCGTGTGTGTGTGTGTGTGTGTGTGTGTGTGTGTGTGTGTGTGCAGATTATTATACTCTTTTTCATTCTTTGACTTTATTTTGGTGTGTATTTTGGGTCTTACTATTTTGTGCAAAACTGTGGTATGTGTGTGTGTGTGTGTGTCTGGTCTCACACTGGAGGCTAATGTTCACTGTAACAGACCTTTGAGGGTCTTGGCACCCAACCTAAACCAAGTCAGTCACACACGTACACACATGCTGGCACACACTGACACACACTCATACATGCCCATACAGGAAAGACGTAGTATAAACTTGTCGTCGAACTGAAAACCCAGGGTTAAGGTGGGCACTACACACACACACACACACACACACACACACACACACACACACACACACACACACACACACACACACACACACACACACACACACACACACACACACACACACACACACACACACACACACACACACACACACACACACACAATATCTGGTTTTACAATATCTCAGAGCTACCTATATTCCCCTGTCTCTGTAAGCACTAGCACAATAAACGCTCAGGTCAGGTATAATATGCTGTTATACAGGGGAGAATATGGAACATATAATTGATCATATTATGGATTTGAGTCAAACCTTGTTGATTCTGTGGTTCAGGTCTTACCCTGTTCTAAGATGAGTGTGTGTGTTTGTGTGCCTGTATGTGTGTGTGAATCCATGCACAGTGTGGGTGTGTTTGCGTGTGTGTGTGTGTGAATCCATGCACGGTGTGCGTGTTTGTGTGTGTGTGTGTGAATCCATGCACGGTGTGCGTGTTTGTGTGTGTGTGTGTGTGTGTGTGAATCCATGCACGATGTGGATGTGTTTGTGTGTGTGTGTGTGAATCCATGAGCGGTGTGTATAGTATGTGTGTATCTCAAAAGGCACAGGGTTAGCAGTTGGGGACAGGCCCAGTTTGCTCCTCTTTACAAGCCTACCATCGTTGGTGCCGAGGTATCAGGTTTAAGCAGTGATGACCTAATAGGTTTTTATAGAGAGAACTCTCCATCCCTCCCTGGGTAGTAAATTGGCTGTGTGTTTTTGGTGTGTGTGGCGTGTGTGTGTGAGGTTTTGGTGGTGCCGACGCCAGTCCGAGCTTTGAACTTCCGTCTCACCAGGCCAGGTCATCCAAGGTGTCTGATGATGATGGTAGTTATGGTGATGAGTTTGTGGTAGGCTCATGATTATAGTTATGGTGATGATGATGTACCGTATATTGTGATGGTGTCGATGATGATGGTAATGATGATGATGATGATGAAGGTAGCCATGATGATGGTGTACAGTATATGATGGTGATGGTAATGATGATGATGAAGGTAGTCATGATGATGGTGATGGTAATGATGATGATGAAGGTAGTCATGATGATGGTGATGATGGTGATGATGAAGGTAGTTATGATGATGGTGATGATGATGATGATGATGATGATGATGATGAAGGTAGTTATGATGATGGTGATGATGATGATGATGAAGGTAGTCATGATGATGGTATACAGTATATGATGGTGATGGTAATGATGGTGATGATAAAGGTAGTTATGATGATGGTGATGATGAAGGTAGTTATGATGATGGTGTACAGTATATGATGGTGATGGTAATGATGGTGATGATAAAGGTAGTTATGATGATGGTGATGATGAAGGTAGTTATGATGATGGTGTACAGTATATGATGGTGATGATGATGATGGTGATGATAAAGGTAGTTATGATGATGGTGATGATGAAGGTAGTTATGATGATGGTGTACAGTATATGATGGTGATGGTAATGATGGTGATGATAAAGGTAGTTATGATGATGGTGATGATGGTGATGATAAAGGTAGTTATGATGATGGTGATGATGAAGGTAGTTATGATGATGGTGTACAGTATATGATGGTGATGGTAATGATGGTGATGATAAAGGTAGTTATGATGATGGTGATGATGGTGATAAAGGTAGTTATGATGATGATGAAGGTAGTTATGATGATGGTGATGATGATGATGATGATGATGATGATGATGATGATGATGATGATGATGAAGGTAGTTATGATGATGGTGATGATGATGATAAAGGTAGTTATGATGATGATGATGATGATGACGGTAGTTATGATGATGATGATGATGATGTAGTCATGATGATGATGATGATGATGATGAAGGTAGTCATGATGATGGTGTGCAGTATATAGTGATGATGAAGACTCATGGTGATGGTAATGATGATGATGATGAAGGTAATGATGACGGTAGTCATGACGATGGTCAGATACTGATGATGCTGAGAACAACGACGGCGTCGACGACTATGAACCCCAGTACTTCCAATGGCGAACCAGATCCTGTCACTCTCCTTCACTCCTCGCCGACACCCTTCCTTCTCCCCAACATTTCCCAGGCCCCACTTATGGACCGTGTGGCTTCGATCAGGGTTGCCAAGCCCCTTTGGCCTAACTCATTCGCTGTATGCACTGGTGGGCACGGACCAAGAGCAACGTATAGGGCCCCGGCTGCACACTTAAACCTGAAACGAGAGCAGTGTTTGTGTGTCAGCCTGTGATTTAGGCCCCTCACCGCGAGGTACACTGCAGAGGGGGGGGGGGCTGTGGCGCTCTTAACTAACTATGTAAGAGAGTGTGTAAATGAGTGGATGGGGGGTGGGGGGGTGGAGCACATACACTCACACACGTGTACATGCACAGGCAGCCGTCGGTTGACTTTAAAGGGCTCCTTCGTGTGTGTGTGTCTCCACTACCACTACCGCATATACATAGGATACATTTGGAAGACATGCACACACTCAAGCAATGTAGCGTATACACAGTCAGAAAAATGATAGGCAGAGAGAGAGAGAGAGAGAGAGAGGTAGGTAGAGAGAGAGGTAGAAAGAGAGAGTGGTAGAGAGAGAGAGTGGTAGAGAGAGAGAGCGGTAGAGAGAGAGAGGTAGCGAGAGAGAGGTAGAGAGAGAGGAGGAGAGAGAGAGAGTGAGAGGTAGAGAGAGGTATAGAGAGAGGTAGAGAGAGAGAGGTAGAGAGAGAGAGATAGGAGGAGAGAGAGGTAGAGAGAGATAGGAGGAGACAGAGTTTGAGAGAGAGAGCTAGAGAGAGGGAGAGAGAGAGGTAGAGAGAGAGGGATAGGAGAGAGAGAGAGGTAGAGAGAGGTAGAGGGAGAGGAGGAGAGAGAGGTAGAGATAGAGAGAGAGCTCGAGAGAGGGAGAAGAGGTATCCAGCAACATGAGCCTCCTAACAAGGCCCCTCTGACAGTGTGTGGAGCTCAGGCTGTCTTGTGTGTTCAAGGGTCGAATAAATCTGTCATTTTACAACCCCCATCACACTCACACACACAGAGACCCAAACACGCACACGCTCAGACACACACACGCACACTTTGACACACACACACCCACACACACACGCAGCTGGAAGAAATTAGCCTCTCCCCACTCTGGGGATGATAACCCCTCCACAAGCTTTGAGTTCCATTTATTTTTGAAATTAAGAAAATATAGATTTGCCCCAGGGTGGGTAAAAAAAAAGAGGGCTTTATTTTAAGGTGAAAGGCTAGTCTGTCTGAACAGGGTACTGTAAGGTTAAAGAGGCATTCAACATGAGAGTAGTGTCTCACACACACACACACACACACCAGCTAGGTCACCCGTGATACAAGTCAGTATTCGCCGTCCCTCCATAAGGACGTCGGGAGATGACATGGAAACTGGCCACTAGTGGCAACAGTGAGCGCTGTTACCTTCAAGTAGTTTTCAGTTTTGCTAGGTTGTTGTTGGGCGTGAGCATCTACCTTTGCCTCTGTTTCCAAATGTTGCAAGTTCGAATCCAGTGATAGAAAGTTGTTTTTGAGATTTTTGTTTTACGCCTATCCCAAAACTTAACCCTTACCTTAACTGTTCAGAGTTAATGCCTCAACTTCACCTTAAACACTTTGAAATTTGACGTTTCCAACAACTTCGAAATTTGACGTTTGAGAAACATGGATGAACGTCGAATTCTGAAGCGAGAGTGTGAGAGCTGGTTGGCCACACACCATCTGCTATGTTGTTCTTCACCACACATACAGGAGAGTAGTGTCTCTCACACACACACACTCTGACCCCACCCACCACACACACACACAAATCATCCGCTATGTTGTTCCTCACCTCTGGCGTCACTCATTTTCTCATATGTCAAACCCTCAGCATCACTCCACCGTTATGAGCTGATGACATCATTAACCGTTGATGCTGAAAGTGCTCTCTTTTGGTGGGTGCCCGAAACATACACCACGAAAACATACATGAAATCATACATGAAATCATACATGAAATCATACATGAAATCAATCTAGACTGCCTTCTCTAGACTATCTGCCTGTCTCTTTTATACTGTGTCCATTCGTATAGCACATTATTAGCTGTGTCACCAATTCCACCCCCACGCAACTAGTCTTAATTTACACACACACAGGCAGACAAGCAGGTGCGCACACGCACACACACACACACACACACACACACACACACACACACACACACACACACACACACACACACACACACACACACACACACACACACACACACACACACACACACACACACACACACACACACACACACACACACCTAGTCTGGTAACTAGAGCCACCTCTGCTTAGCATTAGACATTAGACGATAGGACAAGGACAGGCTGTGTGTGTCAGAGGTAGAATCGGTCACAGAGAGAGAGAGAGAGAGTGTGTGTGTGTGTGTGTGTGTGTGTGTGTGTGTGTGTGTGTGTGTGTGTGTGTGTGTGTGTGTGTGTGTGTGTGTGTGTGTGTGTGTGTGTGTGTGTGTGTGTGTGTGTGTGTGCGCGCCACGTCTGTGTTTATGTGTGTCTATCGTGTGTGTTTGTGTGTGTGTGTGTGTGTGTGTGTGTGTGTGTGTGTGTGTGTGTGTGTGTGTGTGTGTGTGTGTGTGTGTGTGTGTGTGTGTGTGTGTGTGTGTGTGTGTGTGTGTGTGCGCGTGAGCCACGTCTGTGTTTATGTGTGTCTATCCTGTGTGTGTTTGGGTGTGTGTTTGCGTGCGTGATTGGCTTTTTTGCATCCAGCGTGCGCTGCCAAGCCCTGTTGAGTGGTAAAGTTGTAGTTTTGACATGGCCCTCGTCCTGCCGGCCCGGAGATAGACAGGCCTTTTCATTCTGTTTGACTGTTATCTGGCCCGCGCAAACCACCAGCCTGACGGCTCCCCTTTCATCAACCACACAGAGAGCGAGAGAGGGGGAGAGAGGATGGGGAGAGAGAGGGAAGGGGGAGAAGGAGAGGGGGAGAGACAAGAGAGAGAGGATAGAATGAAAAAAAGAGCTGATCGGAAGAGAGAGCAAGAGGATGGAGAGAAGAAGAGGGAAAAGAGAGTGGATGGGGTGATGGAGAAGAGGTGGGGGTCAGGCAGAGGAGAGGAGAAGGATGAGGGGGGTAGTTTGGGGTTCTGTTTTGTCTCAGGGATTTAAAAAAAAAGGTGGGTTTCTGGCAGCAGCCAAGGCCACACCGAAGCTGAGACGGACACAATGTCCCCTCTGTCTCCCAGAGAAAGGAGCTCCTGACAGGAATCAGCTTTCAATTAGGCTCCCCCTACCACACACACGCACACACACACTTGTGCATGAGCACACACACGCAAGAGTGCACACGCACGCACACACACACGCACCCCCCGCCCCCCCCCCTCTCACCAGAGGCGTAGATGAGGCGTAGATTATAGGTGACCTCATGACAACCAAAGTGTTCCTTATTGTCGGCTAATGTAGTGGCATGCAGAGCAGTCGTTCACCACCGGACTGGCCTTCACTTTTAGCACGCTAATAGTCTCTCTCACTTTCTCTCTCTCTCTCTCTCTCTCTCTCTCTCTCTCTCTCTCTCTCTCTCTCTCTCTCTCTCTCTCTCTCTCTCTCTCCTCTCTCTCCCCCCCTCCCCTTCTCTCTCTCCTCTCTCCTCCTTCATTCCCTTTCTCTCTCTCTATCTGTCTCCTTCTCTATCTAGCTCTCTGTCAGAGCCGTACATTAACTCGTTCCATGTTGTAATCTCCACAGTTATCCACACTGTGACCAGTTATGGGATTCTAGACCCATATGGAGGTCCGTCTGCTGCCTCCCTCAGCCAGTTGTCACTGTCTCCTTGTCATTTTCACCCAATTCAGAGTGTTGGACTGTTCTGGCAGTTCGTTATTTTCTCGCTGCCCTTTTAGACTCCTCCTCTGCCACTAAACCTGTTCTAATACTTGTATATGTCTTTCCCTCTCTACTTCTGCATTGAAGTATTCACTCGATCCCAACACACATCGGATAGACGGCGACTAGACTGAGTGTTAGAGTCCAACACACATCGGACAGACGGCGACTAGACTGAGTGTTAGAGTCCAACACACATGTCAGATACCTCCAAATACTCAAGCTGTGCTTATAAGGTATTGAGCATCATCTGTCTGGGTAGTGGTAATGACTCTAAATATACCAGCGAGCAGACAGACAGGCCACAACCCATCTCACTGCTCAGGAATGCATGCTTTAAAAATAAACATGTAGCAATTCATGAGAAATGTTGTGTGAAAAGAATGTTTTCCTATCTAGTGGACTGTTTGACTCAGTTCTGTCATTTATTCGTATGGTGTGTCTGTGTACGTCTGTGTGTGTACGTCTGTGTGTGTGTGTGTGTGTGTGTGTGTGTGTGTGTGTGTGTGTGTGTGTGTGTGTGTGTGTGTGTGTGTGTGTGTGTGTGTGTGTGTGTGTGTGTGTGTGTGTGTGTGTGTGTGTGTGTGTGTGTGTGTCTGGAACAGCAACAGGTGTTGTCAATGGGGAGCCCTATAGGAACTATCTGAATAGAAGTCAGGATATGAATATGGGATATGTACACTCAGGAGCACCTGCAGAGCCCCTAGAGAACACACACACACACACGCACACACACACACACACACACACACACACACACACACACACACACACACACACACACACATACACACACACACACACACACACACTCACACACACACACACACACACACACACACAGCACAGCACAGGAAATGCTAGACCGGACACATTCCATTGCACATCCTCATTTCATTGTGCTACACAGAGAGAGAGAGAAACACACACACAGGTGGGGAGAAGCTGCAATACTAATGACAAAAAGAAAAAAATACACCTTAAGCTCATTTCCTGAAAGTGGAAATGGTCTCCGTAAGAGGTGTGTGTGTGTGTGTGTGTGTGTGTGTGTGTGTGTGTGTGTGTGTGTGTGTGTGTGTGTGTGTGTGTGTGTGTGTGTGTGTGTGTGTGTGTGTGTGTGTGTGTGTGTGTGTGTGTGTGTGTGTGCATACATGCATGCATGTGCACATGCGTGTATTAGGGTGAGAGAGAGCCTCCTCTCACCAGCCCCCCCAGTGTGATCCCTATCAGTGAAGTGATGATGTAGAAGCTGGCCAGACAGAAACAGATTGAATTCTTCGGCTAGGAAGACGAGTGATACCCCTGACCACCCACTCAGTCCCTAATCCCAACCACCAGCCCCAACCACTACCCCTCAGTGGTATCCCCCAGCCCCCAGGCTCCAGCCCCCAGGCTCCAGTCCCCAGCCCCCAGGCTCCAGCCCCCAGGCCCCAGCCCTCAGACCGCAGAACCCAGCCCCCAGGCCCGGTAGCCTAGAAGATGGAGAGGTGGACTAGTAGCCGGAGGAGGGTTGCCGATTCAAATCCTGCACTGAGCGGTTAAAAAATAAGGGAAGTGAATTGACTGCTGGTTTGAGATACCTATCACCATCCACTACACACTTAATAGAAGTGTAGTGTGCTAGACTGTAGTGCACTATCTGGCCACTGTATGTTATCAATAGGGTTGTTGAGACAGTAGGTTTGTACACAGTGGTTCCAGGGGAGGAAGTATCAGTGATTCTCCACATGTGCACGTTCTCTCTGCATTGTTGGGAAAGTCCCTGTAAAGAAGCATGTCACTGTTAGAAGCATTTCACTGTACGCTTTGTAAACCTGTTTACGAAGCGTGTGATGAATACAATTAGATTTGACAGGCACACACACACACACACGCATACACTGTAAGCACACTGTAAATACTGTCTACTGTACACACAGACACACACTCTAGCACTGTCAGCACACAAACATACACACTGCACCACACCCCCATGACTCAAATGTAATGTAAATGCTAACCCTAGCCTTAAATTAAGACCAAAAAGCACATTTTTATTTTCATTACTTTTTACAATATAGACAATTTTGACTTTGCAGCTGGCCTATCTACGCGGATATCGCTCAGTTCTGCCTCCAGGACAAGACTCGTGAAAATAAATGTCAACCTGCTCTCCTCGGTGGCTGCCACGGCGACCAGGGGTCATGGGGTGGCTCAGATAAGACCAGGGGGTTTTGTAAAGGGAAGCTTGACTTTCAGCGCACAGGAAGAAGGGATGAATGGAGGGATGAATAACCCGCAGGAGAGGAGGGAGGAGGGCGGCTGAAACTCCAAACCACCGCCACATCTGATAAGGGGGCGCGCAGCGGTAAAGCTGGTGTAAAAGAGAAGGTTAGCGGTAGAATAACGACAGAGGGAGAAAGAAAGCAAGAGAAACAATGAGGGAAGGTGGATGGATGAAAGAGGGACGAAGGGAGAACTGGAGGGGGGATTGGGAGCGATGGAGAGAACACGAAAGAGACAGAAATCATTTAAGAGCGAGAGGGGAAAAAGGGAAAGCGTGGCGGTCAGAATTTTTCGAGCTTTGACATGGTGTCCATCTGTCTGTGAATTAAAGGAGGGATATGATTGGCAGACTTCCTCTTCACTATCCAATAGAGTCAGACCAAGCATGCATACTGCTTCAATGAGAGTGACAGAACGAGAGAGAGACAGAGGGGGGGAAGAGTGAGGGAACGAG